>NC_063338.1:5552583-5577235 GCF_021869965.1 Rhincodon typus
ATCTGTTGGAAATGGGAAATCTGTTGGAAATGGGAAATCTGTTGGAAATCCACTTCTGGATCCAATTTTGGATCAGGCACTTGCCTAATAAACTTTGTGATGTATAAGGACATGCAGATTCTTCTAATACTTTTTCCAGTCTCTCAAAATACAAAAATCAATCTACAATTTTATTTCTCTTCCCAAAGTGGGAGGTGGGGATGACAGATATTAACTCCAAAGATAGATATCTTAAAAATGTAGTAACAAAGTGTGGAGCTGGAGGAACAGAGGAGGCCAGGCAGCATCAGAGGAACAAGAAAGCTGATGTTTCGGGTCGGGAGCCTTCTTCATAAATGGGGAGGGAGAGGGGAATGCAGAAATAAATAGAGAGAGGAGGGGTGGGGCTGGGGAAGGTAGGTGGAATGGTGATAGGTGAGAGCATGTAGGCAGTGGTTGGGATTGGTCGGTGAGGTGGGAATGTCGGATAGGTGGGAAAGAAGATAGGGCGGCACTGTGGCTCAGTGGTTAGCACTGCTGCCTCACAGCGCCAGGGACCTGCGTTAGATTCCACCCTCGGGCGACTGTGCAAACTCCACACAGACATTCTCCCAGTGTCTGTGTGGGTTTTCTCCGGGTGCTCCGGTTTCCTCCCATAGTCCCTTTGGATTGGCCATGCTAAATTGCCTATAGTCTTCAGGATTGTGTAGATTAGGTGGATTATAGGGGATGGTCTGAGTGGGATGCTCTGAGTGTTGGTGTGGACTTGTTGAGTCAAAGGGCCTGTTGCCTCACTGTAGGGATTCTAAGATCTATGAAGATGGACAGGTTGTGTCAGGTCAAGGATTTTGGGATGAGATGGAGAGTTGGTCATGGGATGAGTTCAGGGTGGGGAGATTTTGAAACTGATAAAATCCATGTTTAGGCCATTGGGCTGCAGGCTCCCAAGGCGAAATATGAGGTGCAGCTCCTCCAGTTTGCGGATGGTGTCATTGTGACACTGGAGGAGGCCCAGGATGGATATGTCACCCAGGGATTGGGAGGGGGAGTTAAAATGTTTCGCGACCGGAGGGTGTTATTGTTTGTCACGTACATAGCGCAGATGTTCTACAAAACAGTCTCCTAGTCTCCGCTTGGTCTCATCAATATAGAGGAGGCCACGTCGGGTGCAGCGGATGCAGCAGACCAAGTTGATGGATGTGCAGGTGAACCCATGTCTGATGTTGAAGGTTTGTTTTTTGCGTTGAATGGAGGTGAGGGGGCAAGTGTAGGGGCAGGTGTAGCACTTGCTGCAGTTGCAGGGAAGAGTGTCAGGGATGGTGGGGCTAGTGAGGAGTGTGGAGCAGATGAGGGAGTTGCAGAGAGTGCGATCCCTATGAAAGGCAGATAGGGGTGGGGAGGGAAATACACCTTTGGTTGTGGGGTCAGATTGTAGATGGTGGAAGTGGCTGCGAATGATACATTGGATGCGGAGGTTGCTGGGGTGATATGTAAGGACGAGGGGGTTTCTGTCTTTATTTTTGTTTTTGTTGGGGGGACGCGATGTGAGGGCAGAGGGGTGGGAGATGCAAGCGATGCGTTTGAGGGCATTTTCAATTACCGGAGGTGGAATGTTAAGGTCTTTAAAATAGGAGGACATCTGGGATGCACGGGAGTGGAACGCCCCACCTTGGGAATAGACGTGGCGGAGGCAGAGGAATTGGGAGTAGGGGATTGCATTCTTGCAGGAAGGTGGGTGAGAGGAGGTATAGTTTAGGTAGCTGTGGGAGTCAGTGGGTTTGAAATAAATGTCGGTTACAAGGCAGTCATCAGAGAGGTCCAGGAAGGAGAGGGAGGTATCGGAGATGGTCCAGGTGAATTTCAGGTTAGAGTGAAAGGTGTTCGTAAAGTTGATGAATTGTTCAAGCTGCTCGTGGGAGCACAAGGCAGCGCTGATAATAGTCAATGTAGCAGAGAAAGAGGTGGGGGATAGTGCTAGTGTAGCAGCAGAAGAGGAACTGTTCCACGTATCCTATGAAGGGGTAGGCATAGCTTGGGCACATGCAGGTGTCCATGGCCAGCCCCTTAGTCAGTAGGAAGTGGGAGGAGTTGAAGGAGAAGTTGTTAAGGGTAAGGACGTGTTCAGTCAAGCGGATGAGGGTGTCGGTGGAGGGGGACTGGTTGGGCCTGCGGGACAGGAAGAAACAGAGGGCTTTAATGCCATCTGCGTGAGGGATACAAGCGTACAGGGACTGGACGTCCATAGTAAAGATGAGGCACTGGGGGCCAGGGAACCAGAAGTCCTGGAGGCGGTGGAGGGCATAGGCAGTGTTCCAGGCGTAGGTGGGGAGTTCCTGGACCAGGGTGATAAAACAGACTCAAGGTAAGCGGAGAGGAATTCCGTGGGGCAGGAGCATGCAGAGACAATGGGTCGGCTGGGGTAGTTAGTTTGTGGATTTTGGGAAGGAGATAAAAATGGGCGGTGCGGGCTTGGGGAATGGTGAGGTTGGAGGCTGGGAGGACACCTAAGGCGATGAGGTTATGAACCTCCAACCTCCGCATCCAAAGTATCATTCTCTGCTACTTCCGCCACCTACAATCTGACCCCACGGCCAAAGATATACTTCCCTCCCCACCCCTATCTGCGAATCTCTCATCTGCTCCACACTCCCCATTAACCCCACCATCCCCAACCGCAGCAAGTGCTACACCTGCCCCTACACCTCACCCTCCTCACCTCCATTCAAGGCAAAAAACAAACCTTCGACATCAGACATGGGTTCACCTGCACATCCGTCAACTTGGTCCACTGCACCCGATGTGGTCTCCTCTACATCGGTGAGACCAAGCAGAGACTGTTTTGTAGAACATCTGCGTTCTGTACGCGACAAACACCACCACCTTCTGGTTGCGAAACATTTTAACTCCTGCTCCCACTCCTTGGGTGACATGTCCATCCTGGGCCTCCTCCGGTGTCACAATGACGCCACCCGCAAACTGGAGGAGCAGCACCTCATATTTTGCCTCGGGAGTCTACAGCCCAATGGTCTAAACCTGAACTTTACCAGTTTCAAAATCTCTCCTCCCGCTGTGTCATCCCATGACCAACCCTCCCTCTGATCCCCACTTCCTTGACCTGACACAACCTGTCCATCCTCTCTCCCACCTATCCGCCACTCCCACCTCACTGACCAATCCCAACCACTGCCTATCTGCACTCACCTATCACCATCCCACCTACCTACCTTCCCCAGCCCCGACCCTTCTCTATACTTACTTCTGGAGCTCCCCTCCCCCTCCCCATTTCTGAAGAAGGGTCCCGACCCAAAAAGTCAACTTTCCCATTCCTCTGATGCTGCCTGGCCTGCGGTGCTCCTCCAGCTCCACACTGTGTTAACTCTGACTGTAGCACGTGCAGTTCTCACTATCTCAGTATCTTAAAAATGTTCTTGGTTTTTCCAAACAAATCTTCCACAAGGTAGCACGGTAGCTCAGTGGTTAGCACTGCTGCCTCATGGTACCACGGACCCGAGTTCAATTCCACCCTTAGGCGACTGTCTGTGTGGATTTTGCACATTCTCCCCGTGTCTGGGTGGGTTTCCTCCGGGTGCTTCGGTTTCCTCTCACAGTCCAAAGATGTGCAGGCTAGGTGGATTGGCCAGGCTAAATTGCCCTTAGTGTCCAGGGATGTTTAGGTTAGGTGGGTTAGACATGGGAAATGCAGGGGTAGGGGAATGGGTCTGGGAGGGATGCTCTTTGGAGGGGACGTGTGGACGTGTTGGGCCAAATGGCCTGTTTCCATGCCATGGGGTATCTGTGATCTGTGAAGGTCAACTTCCTTGATTATTGACTGGCAACAAAAAGTTATCTGAATTCAGCATAGTCCACACCATGGTCTGCAATAATATTGACTATCAAACCTAAATATTACAGTTGCTTAAAAAGGGTCTTAAAACGGACATTAGGAAACAAAGCAAAAAATACCACATCATATTAGATGATGCATGGGGAAAGGAAAGAGAACATTAAAGTTGAAAGAGAGTGGAACAGAAAAAGAATGGAGAGGCAAGCAGAATAAACAGCTGCATACTATGAATGCATCTTTCAGTTGTACAGCATTAATACAGTAACAAGGCTATTAGATATCTGAGTCCAACTAACTTAGGAAAGCCTGATTACTATTGAGGAGGTTAAAAACACCCAACTGAACATATTTTAGAGCTCACACCAAAATTCAAATATTCTCATCACACTTTATTCAAGATTCAAGCCATTTCAGAATCACGTTCAACTCTTTCCAGTCAAATATTTGAGCTTTATACATTCTTTAATCAAATAATCAGGGTGTGTGTCCTATTGAGAAGAACCTGGACTAATACCAGCAAAAAAATCTGCTCTATTAGTTGAAGGAGAGATGGGGGCCAGGTCATGAAAGGTAGCTACAAATTCTCAGCAAACAATAATGACTTGTTTGAATAGTTGACAGGCTATTTTCTATATAAACTCCAACCGGGTACTTTTAGTCATGACTTTTTCTCTTACATGCATCATTACTTATCCTATCGTCTTCAGTTGTCCTGGTTCCACCTTTGTTAGCTTTCATTTGCATGACGCTGAAGCCACTAGAAGCAGTGAAATTCTCTTCTGCATCAAACCAATCATCAGTCACTTCAGGATCCTTTGCTACAACTACAAAATGAATAGCAACATTTTTCAGAGGCTAAACATATAAGAGCATAAATTCTAAATTACCAAACAAGTAAGATGCTCATTATTGTAGAGAAGAAGTGATTGAGTGGATTGATATAAGAAGGGGAACAAATTACTTCTGGAATCTGTACTGAAAACAAAATATGCCGGAGATCACAGTGGGTTAGGGAGTATCAGTGGAAAGAGAGAGAGAGAGCAAGCTAACATTTCAAGTCTGGATAAGTCTTCATCAGAGCTATGATGGAGGGATTTTTGCACCAATAGTAAGGAGCACAGTCAGTGCGCAGAACACTTCAGTGGAATGAGACAAAGTATGAGTGAGTGAAATGGGAAATTTGGCTTGAAGTAGGAATTCAGTGCAAAGGGCGATAGAAACGTTTTAACTAAGGTTGACTGCAAGAAGTAAACTCTAAAGCAGTGAATGAGACAGGATAAGAGGCTTAGATTGAAACCAGGAGCAGAGAGCTCACAAACCACAGCAGGATGCAGGTGCAGAAGAAGCTGATTGACGACGAGGACTAGGGAATATTTCTAGTCATTAATGTAAAAGGGCTTCAGTTTGTGCTTGGTCTCCAGTGTGTTTCTTCTCTTTCTTAAAAAGTAGTGGTTAAGTACAAGATTGATACTGTTTTTTGTTTCCAACAAAGTAAAACTACAGGAAAATTCAAGGAGCAGGGAATCTCAGAGTAATAAATTAAATACAACAGTAGGAGGGCTGATGTTTTGCTGGATGAACACCAAGGTGATCCTGAATGAACACATCTGCAGTAAATATTTTCAGCTCGAGGAACTTCAGATTCAAGTTGAAGAGCTGGATTCCGAGTTGCAGATATTGTGTAACATCAGGGACAGGGATTACCTAAGTCTTTTCTCCAGGCAGCACTTACTCCTCTCAGACAAAGTAATTCAAATTTGCTTCATGATCAGGGATAGGAAGCGGTGATTGCAGGTGAAACCAAATATGGGAACCCAGAGGTTGCATGTGATGAGGTCCTGTCCCTGCAATTATCCAATAGCTATGAAATTCTTGCATGGTGTATGGACGAAGTGGAGGCTGAGGGGCAGATGAACAAACTGACCACTGTACCATGGCACAAGAACACATCCATGTGGGGGGATGAATTAGGAAAAAAATAGTGGTAGGGCACAGCATCATAAAGGAGAGAGATACTGTTCTCTGCAGCCATGAACATCCCGAAACATGTGTTGCCTACCCATTTCCAGGAGTAAGGACATCTCAGGGCGGGAGAAAAACTTTGAGGCGGATCCAGTTATTGTACAACAATTGTGCCAATAACACTGATAAGGCTAGAAAGGAGATTCTGTTGAACTATTCATGACCCAGATAGACCACAACTGGACTACTGTGAATAGTGTTGTTTCCATTATCGAAGGAAAAGAATACGGACACTGAAGGCAATCCAGTTAGGATTTACCAGTTGAACCAGAAATAGAAAGATTGTCTTATGAAGGGAAATTGAGTAGTTTGAATCTGCACTCGTTAGAGTTTAGAAGAATGAAAGGTGACCTTATTGTTGATCTTCTGGGGTTAGATGCAAAGAGATTGCTGCTTCTTGACTGTCAAGGTGAAGAGACTGTAATTTTAAAATTCTGGGACAAGCAGTTAGGACAGGGACGAGGGGGAATTTCTTCTCTCAGAAGTTGTCAACTTATTGAATTCTTTATCACAGAGAGAATGAAGCTAGTAATACACACCTTTTGGCATAAAGGTTTGACAAAATTCAGATGTTGGCAAGAATAACAGAGCAGAAAGTTACCGGAAAATGTCAAGAGTTTATAATAAAGGATGAAATAACAGAATATTTGTAAATACATTATGAGCTAGTTGAACCAGCATGCCTTCATTGAGGGGAAATCACACCTAACACATTTATTGATTTTCTAACAAGCAGCACAGATAAAGGGGAAACAGTTGGTGTAATATATTTGGATATTCAAAAGGTGTTTGATAATGTATGACATATTAGGCTCCATGATAAGCACCTATGATCAACGTAGTATATTAACACAGATAGAGGAAAAGCTTTATTAAAAAATTCGCTCAAGAGATGGCAGCATCACAGGCTGAACCAGCAATTTTTGCCCATCCCAAGTTTCCCTCGAGAATGTGGTGGGGTCCTGCCTTCTTGAACTGCTGCAGTGCTTTGGCTACACGTACACCCACAATGCTGTTAGGAAGGGACTGCTAGGATTTTCACCCAGCAACACTGAAGGAACAGTACTATATTTTGAAGTCTGGATGGTGAATGTCAAATTGAAGATTTTGCAAGTGACCGTATTCCCATGTTTCTGCTACCCTTGACCTTCTTAATGGGAGTGGTCACGGGTTTGGGAGGTGCTGTCTAAGGAGTCTCGAGTACACACTGCCTCTACTGAGCACTGGTGGTGAAGGGAATGAATGTTCATGTATGGGGAACCAATCGCTGCTTTGTCTTGGAAGGTGTCAAGTTTCTTCAAGTGTTGTTGGAGCTGCACTCATCCAGGTAAGAGGAATGTTTCATCACATCCCTGACTTGTGTCTTGATGATGGTGAACAGGTTTTAGGAAATCAGAAAGTGAGTTACTTGCTGCAAGATTCCTAACCTCTGACCTACTCTTGTAGCCAGTTCAATTCCTGTTCAATGGTAGCAACCAGGATGTAGATAATGGTAGATTCTGAGATGGTGATAACATTATATACCAGTGGGTCATTATTAGATTCTATCTTGTTGGAGATGGTCATTTCCTGACAAAAATGTGGTGTGAATGGGACTTTGTTACTTGTTGGTCCAAGCCTGGATATTGTCCAGGTTTTGATGCATTTCAACATGGATTCCTTCGGTATCTGAGGGGTAGTGAATAGTGCTGAATATTGTGCTGTTATCAGTGAACATCCCCACTTTGAACTCAGGATTGAGGGAAGATCATTGAAACAGTTAAAGATGATTAGGCCAAGAACACTACGCTGAAGAACGCCTGCAGAAATGTCCTGGAGCTAAGATGAACCATTTCAACCATCTTCCTTTGCACAGGCATGACTTCAACCAGTGAAGTGACTGAAGACTGGCATTTAATATGCTGATGGTCTCTTGAGGAGAGAAAGATTCAGACACTCTAGCTGAAGAACGTCAAGTTTATCATTTGCACTGATGTTTTGGGTTCGGCAATTATTGAGGATGGGGATATTGGTGGAACTTACTCCTCCAGTGAGTTGTTTAAGTGTCCACCACCATTCATTACAAGATGTGACAGGTCTGCAGAGCTTAGATTTGATCTGTTGGTTTGGAGTCACTTAGGTCTGTCCATCACTTTTTGCTTATGCTATTTGGTATACAATTAGTCCCATTGTGTTGCTTCATCAGGTTGTTCCATCTCTTTTACATATGCCTGGTGCTGCTCCAGGAATGCCTTGTGCATTCTACATTGAACTAGGGTTGTTCTGCTGGGTTGATGGTAGGATTGGGGAATATGCTGGGCCAAGAGGTCACAGATTATGTTGGACTACGATTTAGTTGCTACTGACAACCAACAGCATCTCGTGGATACTAAATCTTGAGTTGTTAGATCTGTACGAAGTCTATCACATTTAGTATGATGATCATGCCACACAACAGGATGGCGGGTATTCTCAATGTGAACATCAGATTTTGTATCCACAAGGACTACGCAATGGCCACGCTTACAGATAGTAACGGACAAATGCATCTGCAGCAGGAAGAGTGGTGATAATGGAGGTTAAGTACGGTTTTCCTTGTCGAGGCTAATTAATTGAAGACAGACAGTTGAGATAAGGTGGGATAAGGTGGGATTTTTTCCCCCAGAATGGCAACCTGCAACTAGTGGTGCGCCCCTGGGACCAGTTCCAGGGTCACAATTGTTTACAATATATTAATAACTTCAATGAGGAAAAAGAATGTACTATGGCCACGTTTGCAGATGACAAAATAATAGGTGGAAAGGCAAGAGTAAGGATAACAAAGTCTGCAGGCGGACATAGACAAGTTAAGTTAGTGTGTAAAATCTTGGTGGATGGAATATTATGTGAGAGAATGACAGACTATGGAATTTGGTAGGAAGAACAAAGGAGCTGAAAATTATTTAAATACAGAAAGACTGTACAAAGCTGCAGCACAGAGGGATTTATCCATACTTTTACAAAAACCACAAAGAGCAAGCATCCAAGTTCAGAAATTAATAGGTAAAGCAAATTGAATTTTGGCCTTTATTTCATAGTGTATACAGTATAAAAGTCAGGAAGCTTTTACAATACAAGGTAGTATTCCAGCTGTAGTCTGAATACTATGAACAGTTCAGGTCTCCTTATCTAAGCAAAGATAGACTGGCATTTGAGGCAGTCCAGAAAAGGATCACTAGCTCAATTCCAGTTGTGGAGGAATTGTCTTATGAGAAGAGAGATTGAGTATGATGGGCTTGTACTCATTGAAGTTTAGAAAAGTGAGAAATGACCTTATTGAAACATACAAAATTGAAAGATTAGATGCTGAGAGGTTGTGAGGACATAATCTCAGAATAGGTGATTGCCCATTTAAGAGAGAGATAAGGCATTTCTTCCCTTAGAGGGTTGTGAATCTGTGGAATTCTTTACTAGAGGGCTGTCAGGGGTAGGTCATTAAGCACATTAAAAAGCTGAGATATAAAGATTCTAATCAGTAAGGAAATCAAGGACTATGGGGATAAAGTAGGAAATTAGAGTTGTGGATTAGCAGGTCAGATATGATGTATCTTAATGGCAGAGCAGACTCGACGGGTCAAATGGCCTACTGCTCTTGCATCCTAATCTGCTGATAGGGTGGACAAAGGAGAGATTAAATCATGAAAGGGTTGGTGATGCAAAGCCAAAGTCAGTGTAGAATCCGGCTGTTAACTAAAGGCTGCAAAAAAGCTTTTAGTAAAATAAGTTTGTCATCTGTCAGACTATTCACCATGGAGTTTCAGAAATAATTTAATCATAAAATCAAAGCTATAGTCTATGAAACAACTGACATTATAAGGGATCCTAAATTATAACCCTAGAAATGTTAGCATGAGTATAAGCATCCTCTACCAGTAACAGAAATCATTATCCACAAATCTAATGACTTGGGAACAAAGAATGGAACATGAAGGTGACCTTTTCCAAGTTATGTGAGAAACATACTGATATGCAACCATAATACTGATAAATACTGAGTCTACATTGCTGGAGGACGTCCATGTGGCGACAAAAGGACTCCACACTGGCAGGTCTGATTGACTGAGGTTGGCAAGAACTTGGGCAACTGATGCCAAATAGATGCCTTGAACACCATTCAGCCAGAGTGAACAGAGTTAGTTTTCCATGCCGCCAATTAGTTGGTGCAGCTGAGAAAAGGGTCACTTAACTTTACAAGTTGAGGAGGTTTGACAAGAGTGAAGCAAGTTCAGATATTGAGGCACATGCTTATGGTGATGCAGCTGGAAATGGAGATCCAAGTGAAACAAATAACCCCACTGTTGAAAAGGAGGCTTGCTGAGTAAATAGTCCAGATGCCAAAGTCTGCATTAAAAATGTGAAGAGGTTAATCTGATCTTCGTGAGGGTGGGGCTGCATAAGCTTTGAATGTTGTTAATCACATGCAGTCTTCAGCTATTTGTTGGATGTGCTATTCAAAGCTGTTAACCTACCAGTTATCAAAATTAGTTACGAAATAGGCTCACCAATCTATATCCTCACTTCAGTCACTGCTAAAGTAAATAGCCAGGTGCAACTTGAAGATATATGAGTAGCCAGTGTAACCTTTTGTACAGGTGTTAAGTAACTGTTCTTTAATGATTTGCTACTCAAACTAACAATGTTAGTCAGCTGCATGTTTGTTTAAGATATATGTACTCCACTTGAAGTTGCAATTCATAACCGACAAATAAGGTTTCACGCGTGACTTGTGGTCTGGTTCCTTCCTTGACGATTCACTTACTCAGAAGCTTAAGGGTAACCTGACCAAGGGTTAGCAAATCAAATTTAAATGTAACACAGGTCAGGAGAAAAATAAGCTAATCATTCACCCTGCCTTATGGTGACAGAAAAAAAATACTAAGATAGCTCATTCGTGAGGAGTTAAAGAAAAAAGACTTGCCAGGGTACCAAAACCCAGCTTTCCTATTTGCTTTGCTCTTGGTACGCACAGAAGATTTACATTTGGTTAGAGAACACAAGCAGGAAATCTTTCACTGACAAAGAGAGGGGTTGGAGAACAGCATGGACTACCAGAGGCATCAACACGACAGGCCGGTTCACTGAATGGGCTGTTGAATGACAAATGCAATTTATTGTCAATAAATGAGATAATACATGAAGGAAAAACAGTATAGTGACTTATGAAAGGAAATCAACTAAAAATTATAACAGAAAGGTTAGGAGATAGGAAAAATTATTTTGTGTGGAGCTGTCAAAGCTTTACTATATGGACTTATTTTTAAACTTGTTCATGGGATGCGGGTATTACAGACTAGGTCAGAATTTATGGCCTATCCTAAACTGACTTGAAGGATGTGGTGAAGAACTGCTTGCTTGAATGCTGCTGCCCTTCGGGTGTAAGGACACTCACAGAACAGTAAGAAAGGAAGCTCCAGAATTTTGACCCCATGATAGTGAATGAATAGTGATTTAGTTTGAAATTTATAAAATTCCCCCAACTAAATAAAGCTAAGGATTTCCAATTTTCTTATTTTAATGATTGACATAAATGGATAAATCATGACAAGCCTTGGTCAGTTGCTGGTACGTACAGTGGAGTCAGGGGACCGTGGCTTCATGACTCACTCCGGGAGCTGAGCAGATAATCTGAGCTAACAATTTAATGTGGTTCGACAAAACTAGAAATCCTTAGCAGTTTTACCTAGGGGAAAAAGAATAAATTATGATATAGAGTCAATTGCTTCAGCTGATATTAAATTTGACGACAATCTGTTTCAGAGTAAGACAACGATGAGAGGGAAAAGAAACTAGAGTCAACAGAAAGTTTTAGGTCAAAGAGACTAGCTTTTCCATGGTCTAGGTGGATATTAAAAATTCTGCACCACAATTATGAGGGCTGCTTTTACCACTAATGCGAACCAACTAAGGTAATTTGAGATTACCATTAGTTGAATCCAGGCAGCACAACCGCTATCATAACAATGGGAATTAAACACAATTGTACGAAACATTTTATGACTGGAAGATGCAAAAACAGCACAAGATCATCCAACACCTCAAGTTAGCATTATCACTAAATTTATATCAAATTACCCAGTTCCAATTTTCAGCCCAAGTGTCTAATTTTGGTAGTCACAATGGGCTGAATAGTTATACCATTGAAGGTAGACATTGTAAGGTAGAGTGGCAAACTGCTAAAAGTTACATGAAAATCTGCAAGTCAGGAATTTCTATTCTGCTGCAGCACATCCAAACAAACCTACAATTTCTAAACCTAAAACAATGCAACTGGTGTACAAATGTGATCATTTGATGGAACAATGACACAACTGCATCCATTTTCTATCTATTTCCCCTCATCTCCTCTCTTGATGGCATTAACTCCATTCTGTAACATACTCACCACTTTATTGTCCTCCTCACAGGTGACAAACTAAGCCTTTTGTCAAGAATTTCAGCAGTACTTAGTACTAAAAAATGTAGAATTCTAGTCATCAAGTAACATGGTACAGAATTTCCTTTAAAAGAGATATACAGTTCACAGGAGGAGCAAGTTTGATTGAAAATGTCCTCATGTTTTATCTTCTAGATTTCATGTACTTTCATGCATGTCAAAGATATTTATTACTTACCTTGTTTTACAATACTTTCACAATCAGTTTCTGCCTTAACTCTATGCCCAACATGCTGATAATGATTGGTCTGCAGCTGTAACAAAACAAGAGCTTTTTTTAAAAAAAGACTTTTTGAATTTTGTGCCATGTTTTCAAATATGTAACACCAATGGAAAAAATGTTCACTTCTTTATACTGGGTACAGATTTTTCAAACAAGTCGGAGAGACATCCAGTTACTCTATTTTTCTCTACATTGATGTTGCCAGACCTGCTGAGAGTTTCTCCAACAATTTGTTTTTATTTCAGATTTCCAGTGTCTACAGTATTTTACTTTTATTTTAGTTGCAGCTGGTTGTTTTTTTTTGCAAGTTGGACATTACAGTCCAAAAGTAGTAAAGAAAAGGATTACATTTTAAGTTAATGATCTAAGCCAGTGTCAGAGATGGAGGAGGAAAAAGACAGTATGTAATTAGAAACATACTTCAGGATAAAACTAGACTCAAGATTACAAATGGTCTGGTTCAATCTCAGAAAATGACCACAGCCAGCTTGGCAGCCAATAGTTGGTAACATGATTTGTAGTAGGGAGCAAAGATGACGGCTTCCATATTATCAATGTTAAGTTGGTGAAAATTTCTACTCTTAGAGCTTCTTCTCATGTATTCATTCATGTTTCTGGCAAGATAAGCACTTTATGATCCCTGCCTAATTTCTCTCAAGATGGCCTTTGTGAACTGATGCCTTAAGCCATAGCTTTTTTTTTGACATGAAGGTGCCATGTCAGGATCACAATCTTTGTTGCACTTGATGCCATCAGCCATTTTTTTGAAACCATGAGAAGTGAATCAAATTTGCTGAAGACACAACCACCAACATCTCTAGTCTCTCAATTTAAAGAGAGCCACATTGCAGACTAAGAGGCATTGCAACCACAGCCCTCAAAATTGATTACAAAATCCGTCATTCTCCCCAATTTTAAACACCAATTATTCAAACAGCCTCCAAACTACAATATATTGACAACATAACTATAAATCTAAGCACAAGCAAACAGAAAGTAAGTTAGCAAGTGGATGCCTGGCATTCTAAATATTTCTAAAAGGAGGGCTCCTGTGCTGCTGAAATGATTGTCTAGGCAGGAAAATTCAGCACAGGTGTTGAAGGAACATGTACAAGCAAAGTTCCTGAGAATTAACATCATGTCAGCTGGAATAGTTACTTAGCACCATGACAGTACTTGATACGTTAGTTTCTTTGCCACTTGCACTGTATGCACATATTTCCAGTGTGAATTTTAAAGACATCTATCAGACTCACACTTCAATCCTGTCTTTTCTGCATAGACAGTATCAGCCTGTCCTACCTTTCCTGATAGGTATACCTCACTTAAAATATAAAACACTAGTAATCTTGTTTCTATCTTCTGATTTGCCTCTGTATGCTCTCTATAATTCAGTGACCAGAACTGCTCACTGTACTCCGTTATAGATTAACTGGTGTTTAATACAAGTTTTAGAAAACTTTGCATCTTTTATATTTTATCCTGCTAGAAATTAACCTCAAATGATCGTTTTGTCTTAAAAGAAAAAGGCTTCTTAACCTCAAACTCTATTTTTAATGATCTGTGTATTATAATTCAGAGCCTTTTGTTCCTACACCCCATTTGGACAGATTTTCCAAGGAATACATAGTCTCATTCATCAAACAAAAATCTAATGTCTAACACCTATGTATACTAAAGCTCATTTGACAATGCGTACTTATTCTCTAAGTTTACTGTGTTTCCATACATGTTACAAATTTCCTCTATTAACTGTAACACTTCAATTTGGTATCACCCACAAAATTGTATGTCCAATTGCACATCATTTACGCAAACAAACAATCAATAGTGGTTCCAGAACGGATCCTTTTATGAACAGTAATTCTCATCATTTGTCAATCTGAATGACTACCTTTACAGAGTCATAGAGTTATAGATAACAGAAACAGACCCTTTGGCCCATCTCATCCATTCGACCAGCTATCCTAAACTAATCTAGTCCCATTTACCGCCATATGGCCCAGATCCCTCTAAAGCCTTTCAATTCATACACCAATCCGATGCGTTTTAAATGTTGAAATTGTACCAGCCTCCACCAGCTCATTCCACATACACACCACTTTCTGTGTAAAAATCTTTCCCCCCTCCTCTTAAATCTATGCCTTCTAGTTTTGAACTCCCCCCACCCTAGGGAAAACATCATGGTTATTCACCCTACCCATGCTCCTCATGGTTTTATAAATGTCTATAAACGTCACCCTTCAGCCTCTGACGCGCCAAGGAAAATAGCCCCAGCCTTTTTGGCCTCTTCCTATAGCTCAAATCCTCCAATCCTGGCAACATCCTTGTAAATCTTTTCTGAACCCTTTTACGTTTCGCAACATCCTTCTCATAGCAGGGAAACCAGACTTGCATGCAGTATTCCAAAAGTGGCCTCACCAATGTCCTGTATAGCCGCAACAATGACCTTCCAACTCCTATACTCAAAACACAGACCAATAGAGGCCAGCATACCAAACACCTTCTCACTATCCTGTCTACCTGGGGCTCCACTTTCAAGGAACTATGAATCTGCACTCTAAAATCTCTTTGTTCAGCAAAACTCCCAAAACTTACCATCAAGCATGTAAGTCCTGCCCTGATTGGTCTTTCCAAAATGCAGCACCTCACATTTATCTAAACTAAACTCCATCTGCTACTCCTTGGCCCATTGGCCCACCTGATCAAAGTCCTATTGTACTCTGAGTTAACCTTCTTCACTGTCCACTACACCTTCAATTTTGGAGTCATCTGCAAACTTACTAACCATACCTCCTGTATTCATATACAAATTATTTATATGAAGGACAAAAAGCAGTGGACCCAGCACTGACTCTTGTGGCACAGCGCTGGTCACAGGCCTCCAGTCTGAAAAGCAACTCTCCACCACTAACTCTCTGTCTTCTACTCATGAGCCAGTTCTGTATCCAAATGGCTAGTTAAACCCAACACGCTTATCAGTTCCGGAGTTAACTTGCTAGTCTTCTGCTAGTTATCTTGATTCCACATTTTCCAAATGCAGTCATGGTCAACTATGCAAGACCTTATCAAAGGCTTCTGGAAATTCAATGCATAAATATTGAACATATATGGTTACACATGTATCTCTTTTCTGCTACTTATTGAAGAAATCAGTAATGGATAAACCTATACCTTGATTTTTGGAATCTGACATATAACTCTTCAATGTATTTTCAGGATGTGGAGATGGTGTTGGACAGGGGTGGACAAGGTCAAAAGTCACCATGACATCTTCCTCAGGGGAAGGAGCTGAAAATTGAAAGCTTGCGTTTTCAAATAAACCTGTTGGACTATAACCTAGTGTCGCGTGATCTTTGACCATGTATTTTTAAGTTTCTATATATTTAAAAGTACAAACTCAAGTAAGAATCCTATTTTGTTATAGATCTATGTTGGTACATAATTTGCTGGGTTTGTTCTATCTTAGGAATTGCTACAGCACAATAATTAATTTTTATTGCTTAACTGTATATTTACCTCACCACTTGGAATATCAGTTTTATCTTGATCTTCGACAAGTTTTCTGGCAGGAATTTCCCGAGATGGTATCTCTTTCAATGCAAACTGTTCTCTAGATAGAACAAGGAGATCGCTTGAATTTCTGTGCTCAAGTCAAATGATCAAACTGTGTGTTTAAAACTCATGTATTTTGCCTTTTTTTTCCAAGAAACAACATTGTCATTGCGTTACTAATGATAAACAAAAAATGCATAGTACAAAACAGAGCAAGAGGTAACCTTCCTAAACAATTTCTCAGCTTTAATGTTCAAATTTTTTTTACAGTACTAAACAATGAGGAAAGGAGATTATTGAAAACGTGTGTGTGTTTTTTCAAAAACATACATTCTGTAAATGGGCTTCTTACCTTCTCTGAGATAGTAGGAACTGCCGATGCTGGAGAATCTGAGATAACACGGTGTAGAGCTGGATGAACACAGCAGGCCAAGCAGCATCAGAGGAGCAGAAAAGCTGACGTTTCCGGTCGAGACGCTTCTTCAGAAAAATGTCTTTTCTGAAGAAGGGTCTCGACCTGAAACGTCTGCTTTCCTGCTCCTCTGATGCTGCTTGGCCTGCTGTGTTCATCCAGCTCTACACCATGTTATCTCTCTTCTTACCTTCTCTAATCTCTACAACAATCAACAGAATTCACCTAAACAGTGTATCCTAACATTTGTGAAAATCTCCTCCAATCCATATTTTCCTCCTTGTGCATACTGGCCAAAGCAATAGTCACAAAAAAAAAACAGCAATATTGTACAGGTTAAAAGGTCTTGGTGTTAAAGTTCTTTGCCGAGTATCCATTCAGCATAGTTTACAGATAATGTCACTGACCACAATCAGTTCTGCCCAATTATTTCCTTCCTAACTGAGGAAGTGCTAAGATAATCTCTATATTCATGGATTGACATTAGATAATTTAGTAGTGAACCTGGGACGTTCCATTCAATCAGCATCTAAATTCACAACCGGCAGTATCTCCACTTTGTTAGCAGAAATTTGTCAAAACACAGTTTTCCAAATTGAAGGTATACAACCAAACAGTGAATTAAAAAAGAAACTTTTCACTACAAGTAGTAGCTCCCTAACCTAACACACTTTTCTCCAGTGACCCCTGTGGTCTGAGATCCACAATACTTTCAGTTTTCCCTGTAGTGACTATTTTGGATCACAGCATGTATCCAAGCGGTTCTTTTCAGATTCAAGTAAACATAATTAACAGAAGGCTTGACAACTTAAGTATGAATGTTTACTAAGCAAGAATAATGATTATAATGGCAATAATAAATTATTATAGTGGTAATAATAAATGGAAGAGAAAAAGAAAAAAAAGCAAGTTTCATGCCTTTCTAGAAAAAGCAACGAGTCCCATGTTCTTCTGCCTGTTGGGGACCCCTCAATCGAAGGCTGGTCTGGGGGTTTAGGCTCGTTCCTGGCACGGTTCACAATTCCAAGCCAAAGCGAAGTCCAGCAGCAACAGTTTGGAACGAAACTCTCTCTCTCTCTCTCTCTTATGTTGTGACAAACAGCCAGCACAAAGAAAGCAGATACAGAAAGGCCAAACTGCTGGCTGGTACAGAAAACACTGGATGGGAAAACAAGTGGTGCCATCTTCGACTCGTAAAGGAATGTTCACAGGACCCATTCAAGGTCATGCAGCTTGTCGAGTATCATCAACAATTTTACCATTCAGCCCATCCTATGCAATCTAGCTTCTCATGCAGTTATCAAATATCATTAACTTTTAACCCTTCGGCCCATCCTATACAGTGACATCTCTACATCAATCACTATTTATATTTTGTTATATTTTGTCCAGTTTGAATACCCTAAATTGTGTTTTTTAGTCAGTCATACGTTATGGAAACAGACCATTCAGCCCAACTCATCCGTGCCAACCACGTTCCCTAAACTGAACTTGTCCCATTTGCCTGCATTTGGCCCATATCCCTTTGTCTAGCTCCTCCTTAAACATGTTAAACAACTCCAACCAGAATGTTATGAGTGAATTTGCCCAGGTGTCCCACAATACCGAAGCAGTCAAATCACTACGAAAATAAGCCGGTACCAACGCAAAGCAGTCCCTACTTTTTTGAGGAAACAAGTTACAATAGCTTTTACTACAAAACAATCCAAATTTCTGATCCTATTCGACCCTTTAAGCTCACAATACTTCCCAAGTCTCTTGTAGGTTTGCACAGCTGATCTCTCTGTGGGACTACGAAGCTGCTTTCTCTCTTCCCCCCACCTCTCTCTCCAGATCATCTGGAGTCTCTGCCTTTTGCCAAGCTGGTCTCCTCAGAAGGTCAAAGAGGATCCAAAAGAGAGATTGGTCTGCAGGTGAACCCTGTTTTTAAAACTTTCTGGATGGTTTTCTGGAACTTTCCATAGCTCTGGTCAATCAGGGGGACTCACTTAATAGTTTCAAGCATTGTCAAATCATTGGACAGCTTGCTACTGTTCACTTCTTTCCAGCAGGACCTGGTGCCTTTTTGTTTGGACCCTCCTTTGTTTGGTGGACAAGTTGTTGGGATATGTCTGTCCAAGATAACTGTTGCCTTTTACATTATGCTAATGGCATTAGTCTCTGGATATTGTGTTTGCAGTGTGTCTGATGTCCAGGTTTTGTGACTTCAGTTTTATTTGGCCAATGTGCCCAGCACCCCTTGCTGTTTGGCCAAGTTAGCAATCTGTGTTTTAGTAGCCAGGAGGCTGTTACACATCTAAACCTTTCCTGTACAAATGTCTTTTAAATCTTGTAACTGTACTCGCCTTTACCACTTCCGCTTATCTAATTGGAAAATCATTTGCCCATTGGGCATTTGATTAATATTAATCAGTGAGGTCTTTATTGAACTGTGGAATAAAGTGCTTTTAGCACTGAATATAGTATATATCTTTGATGGCTTAAAAGATTTCATCAGGACTTCAATCACTGACCATGGTACTAATATGACTAACATATCTGATTTAACATTGTTTTGACCTAGACACGTATCCTCCTGAGGTCTGGCAACTTCTTTGGTCCAGCCTGAGGCTGCCAGAATAGGGAGGTACATGGTTTAGGAGAGAAAAAACACCTAGGAAGGTACTTCAAGAGAAGCATCTTTAAACATCTCAGTAGCAGCTATCTGGGCACAATTTAATGAAGATTTTATTTCTTAGAGTGATGAAAAGTCACTTGTGGAGTTGAACTTTTAAGTCCTCCTGGCGAGGGAACAGAAGCAGGTAGGTGATGAAAATAGTGGTATCAGTCAACACAATAGTTTCTTGTTGCTGTTCCTACTGCTAGCACGCTTCACCACAGTGGGTTATGAACTTGGACAAAGAGCCCACCAATGAGCTCATGATTCCAATTAAAGTTGTTAAAGAGCTCATAGTTGGACATGTTGAGATTCTGGTGGATGCCCACAAAGTGCAAAAAAAGGGCAGATATTGTAAATGGGAGCATTTCTCCTAGATTTCTCGTCCAGTTTCACTGAGCAGCAACATGCTGTGCAGAAGAGCCAGAGCTCTAAGTATCAAGGAGGAGATGAGAGGCAGGTAAAAAGAGCATATGCCCTCAGCATGGACTGTAACACTAGAGCTTTCTCGGGAACAAGTGCCACAGAGACGAAGTCTCCAGTCTAATGATCGCAACAGATTTATGTCCTCATTGTGGAGGACCTCATATTTTACGGCACTAGTTACTGATAAGCGTCACAAGGTTTACTACAGCTTTCAAATTATTTGCTGCTGCTTCCCAGGATACGCTGAAATGTTGGTGTCATCTCACAAACAGTTGCAAATCGTCATACTTACTTTTGCCCTATTTTCAGGAACTAGGCAAAACATCCAATTTAAGACAGATGGGGTCTTGTAGGCAACAAGATTTGTTTCTTTTGCCATAATCCCAAGATGCAAAGTGTTCTTACTTGTACACGCAGCCATAAGGGCACCAAAACAGGATCAAATGAGATTAATCAACACAAGGACTTCCATTCCCTTGAGGTTCAACTGATCGGTGATCAAAATGGGAGCTTCCAGCATGGCCACTTGCCTTCTTGGCATCTGTCAAGACTCTTCTACACCACTAGCCTGTGGGTTTCTGAACACACTTATGAAGAAGGTTTACACTGTATTGCCATTATCTAGGAACTTGGATTCTGAAGTAGAGGTAACAGGTTTTGGTTCTCAATGCTGTGAAGTTCTGAATTATTTTTTAAAGAAAGGGTCAGAACGCCATTTGGAACAGTGAACCTGCTGTTGTAATTGCACTCTACAAAGCTTAAGACAGCCTCTTCAAGAACACGTGCAACTTAAGCTAAATAACTCAACAAACTACCTGGTGAGAAAATTGCTACTTATTATTGATTGACATTTTGTGATCCAGAGAAACAGACAAAAGTGGTCACCAATAAGGTGGAGTTCAGAAGAAATGATCTATCCCAGCAGAAGGACACTTCAGCTGTGGACAGCTTCAGATCATCAGAGCTGGAAAGAAACCGGAAGCTGATTTAGCAGCCTAAAGTAGTCAGCCAGTCTGTGTGTCTCAGTGAGAAACATGGAGAATTAGACCTGGTTAATGTGCAGGAAGTTGCCAGAAGGAAATGTTTGTGACCTCATTTGTTCAGTAAGAAATTGTGAAGTGAAGATTGTGGTGAGTGTTTGTAGAAGATATTGTGGAAAAGGGTTGAATCTTTTTGCTTTTTATGGCAAGGTCTTTCATATATGTACACATGTAATACATTATGTAGCTTTAATCTTAAATTGCTGTGTTCTCCTTACTATGGCTATTCAAAGAAGTCTGGACCTTGAAGCTCACATGTTTAGCTTCAGGTGTCAAAACTTGAAAAGGAAAAGAAATGCAGTTATTGATTAAACCAACCTCAGAGACCCTTGGAGTGCTGTCTAGCATAGATCCCCTCCTCTCCCACTTCTACATGGTGCTCCCCTTGTGGCCACAGCCAGGACTTTACTCACACAAGAGGTGTCAGTGGGAATCCTTCAAAGGCTGCTCCACTACCACGAATGCAGACCAGCATTCCTCACTAAGGCTTTATGCAGCAGTGTCCACTCAGTCACAGAATCAAGACAATTGACAATGATGACTCCTCACACTCCTTGGTGACCATCTTAAGCCTGGGCTGCAACTCCAGATGGCTGAACAATAGCTTAATTCTTTGCTTTATCTTATTCAGATCTCTTCACTCGTAATCATTAAAATTCCGTCAATTGTAGTTTCACACATTTTAGATGACCTGGTATTCAATCACTTATCAGTAGTGTTTCAGAACTGAACTGACCAATACTCTATTGTACAATTCCTTTTCCCTTTTTTAAGACAAAAAGTCAAGCTTCCATGAGCCTGTCCTAGTAGATTTTGTGAATTAGAGTTCAGTAATTTGCATACGTGGACACCCTTGCTATGAGGCAAATATTTTAGTCTGTTTATCTTGTTTCAAGGTGGAAGATCTTCTATTTCATTACACTGAACTCTATTGACCATAGTTTTAGCCATTTTCTTGATCTGTCTCTTTATCATTTCCTACTCTCATGCATACAACTTGCTTTTCTTTCTAACTTAGTGTCACCTGAAAAAGCAAACAATTCCATTAATGAACATACTTTTTAAATCCCTATTCTGTCTCTAACCTTCCTACCAATTATTAACCATATTCCTCAACCTCCATGCTTATTATTTTGTCTTGAGCACAAATTACCGAATGCCTTCGGACAATCAACCTAGACAAAGAACAACAATGGGACATTCCTCTGTGCACCACGCTCATGGTCTCTTCAAAAAAAAAAAAAAAACTTGATTCCCAAAACATGGCCCACCCTTCACAATCCATGTTAACAACATCTTTTTTTAAAAACAAGATGGTTCTTGTCCAGGTACTCTCACACTTAGTCAGACCCTAATAATGAAATGTCACTAATGTCACAATAGTGACTGTTAACTGACTGGGTCTGTAGTCTCCTGGTTTCTCCCTCCATCCTGTCTTAAATAATGGAAGGATATTTATAGATTTCCAATTCAAAGATACAACTAGATAGCTTTGGAAGATTATGATAAATGCATCTAAATTTTATCATCTTTTTCTGTTAATGCCCTAAAGGTGGAAATGGTCAGGTCCTGGTTATTTGATTTAATTCCCATTATTTTCTCCATGATTTGGTCTGTAAATACTTGTATGAAATCCATCATGCTTGCAAAAATTACTTTTCGGTTCTCTTGTATCACTATATTTTGTCTTTTTCATCTTGTATTGTAAAACTGAGACTGCCCTTTCCTTATTATCTGTTACAGCTTCACTTGCATTTTACGTTAATAGGCTCAGATTTCCTTCACCACTCTTATTTCCATAAGCGAAAAATAATTCATGTACTAAAGTGCTTACGCAGGTACCACTCGTACTGACTCAGTTCTTGGCTCTGGAGCTGTACTGAGTTGGTGGACCTCAAATAAGGTAGCAATATGAACAAATGTCCTGAATATAATCTGATCACTATTTAGTAAATCCTGTAACATGGTTGGAATTTGGGTTAAGATCTATTAGACTTAGCTTTGCTATCTTGTAATTCCTAACATGATACATGAAAAGTGACTACCAGAGAGCAGCACGTGTCCTTGTAACTGAATAAATGTCTTCTGAAGAAGAACAGAAGATTTGAAGTTTTGGCAAAGAACACTAGCTCGGGTTATGGGGGAGATTTGTTAACTTGCTTGCCGAGCTGGCTTGTTCTTGTTCAGACTTTTCATCACCATGCTAGGTGACACCATCAGTGGAGCTTCTGATGAAGCGATGTCATTCTACTCTGCTTGGAATTCGCACTGTCTGGTCCGTTATGGTGAGTAGTCTCATTTCCGGTTTTGATCTTTATGGGTTTGTATATGGGGTCCAATTCTATATGTATATAGGTATACAACCTCAAGAACAGAAGGTAATTAGGAAAGTGAATACATAAAAGAAAAAGGTTAAGTTCAGTCAAAGGTACCTATATTTTGAAGAACTAGCCAAACTACATATTAAAAACATCTTTTGGTACTTAGTTACTTACCTATAATTTGAATTTTTTTGATATTGACAAATTGGTTGTTGATCACCCAACTGAAATAGGAAAAAGGAAAAAACTGTTACAGCAGCCAACTAAAACAAATGCAAAGAGCTAATACTTGTCATTTTTTTCCAAAATTAACACTGCAGCTTTAACCACGTTGCTCACCTCAGTTTACTCACTAATAGTTCCCCATCTTGACAAGATTGTAACAACTGTGTTGTTATATCTGCTAACTCAACATAGCCATTGAACCTGGAATCTCTTTGGCCTTTCAGATCGTAGCTCACAATCTTAAAGTGGTGAACGTGCTGCTCAGTGCTTTGCCTGTAAGATTTTCCTGTTTGCTGCTGTCTCGTCTAGTGGCTACTTTTTGAGTTTAGCTGAACACTAAGGTTACACGTTTGTGAGCACAAGTTTAGAACTAAACCAAAACTTTGCAGTAAACTCAGAAACTGGATACGTCATCATGGCCAAGCAGGGAAGAGTTTACCAATCTTCCAGAACCAACCATATCCCATGGCAATACTAAAATCTATTTGAGAATGTGAAAACTTACCCAGTTATGCCCCGTCTACATGAAAGGGATAAATCCAACTCAGCAATGATGACTTCATCAGTAAAATTATGGAAGGTGGCATGGACAGTACTTTGAAGTAACACATACTCAAGAACCAGAGATGTTCAATTTGAATTCCACCTAGAAACTTCAGACCTCACTCCAGCAATGGTCAAAACATAGACAAAAAAAGCTGAATTCCACTGGTGAGGTGATACTGACTGCCGTTGATATTAAAGAGCATGGTATCAAGGAACTTTAGTATCAGTGAAGTTAATTGTAATTTGGAGGAAATCTCTCAGCACAAAGGAAGCTGGTTGTTGCTGTTGGAGACGAATCACCAATTCCACTGGCCATTAATACATAATTTCCTCTGGGGAGCAAACCATCCTCAGCTTCTTTATCAATGATTTTCCCTCCAGTGTCAGATAAGAAGCTGGGATGTTCATTCTGTGCAGTGTTCAATGCCATTTACAACTCTCAGATAACTGAAGGTTTCCCTGCCCACATGAAATGAGACCTGGACAAATTCAGGTTTGGGTACCATATTGCAAATGGCATCTGCACCTCTCAATTATAATGCAATGACCATCTAATCATCCTCCTATGATAATGAACAGCATTATCATTGTTGAAATCTCTATTATTAATAATGTGGGAGTTATCATTGAATGCAATTTTAACTGAACTAGAAACAGAAATACCATTGTTACAAGATCAGTTCTGATGCGGATAATTCTATGTCAAGTACCTCAACTCCTCATTCCCCATGCCTGTTCGCCATGAATTTTGACACAAGTTAGCAACATGATAGAATAGTCCCCAGTAGCTTGGATGATTGCAGCTCCAAAAACACTTGAAAAGCATATCACCACCAGGAACAAAACAGCAAATTTAATTGGTCTCATATCAGTCACCTCAAATGTTCAGTGATTACCATTGAATCAGAGATAGTAGGAACTGCAGATGCTGGAGAATCCGAGACAACAAGGT
>NC_063338.1:5577635-5694125 GCF_021869965.1 Rhincodon typus
CTTGGCCTGCTGTGTTCATCCAGCCCTGCACCTTGTTGTCTCGGATTACCATTGAAGCTGTGTTTGCACTGTGCACCAGCAGCACTGCAGCAACCTGCCTTGGCTACTTCAACTCTGCTTTATTTCTCAAATCCGCAACTGCACCACCAAGTAGAATGAGGGTAGCAGACAAAGGGACACACCAACTGGAAATTCACGTGCAAGTCACATGGCATCTTGCATTAAAAGAGGTCTATGGTTGCACCAAAACATCATGGACTGCAGAAGTTCAGCAAGACAGCTCACTATGAATTCTCAAGGGCAATTAAGATCGGGAAATAAGTATTAATCTTGTCAGTAATACCCACATCACACAAATAATACAATTGCTTTAAGCCAGCAAGCAGCATAGTTTTAAATTGATGAAATTCTAATAAAAACTGAGCACATGTTTGGTGATCAAGAAGTCTAGGCCTTCCAGTATGAACTCCAGCTCTACAGAAAAATGGAATACACTTCTAAAGGAATGTGTATATCAAGCAAAGAGAATTTCTATGTATATACATTGATCTGAAGACTTTTAAAGATGGTTATAATTTTCATTCATGATAGAGATCAGGCTAATCTAAAAGGAGGAGAATTATGTAGACAATATGGACATCATCCTGGCTAGTATCAAATGTAAAAATAATAACTCAAGCATACCATAGCAGGAACAAATGGAGAATTTGACAGTCCTTCCAACTCAACAGACAACAAAGGAAGATTGTCCAACGTCATTCCTTCCAGCACTTTCTGCATTGTACTCTGATAGTTAGTTTTAAGCTCCTGTAAAGCAGATGATATAGTTGTGCCATACTCAGTGCCAACTTCCAAAAATGACAACCTATTTAAGAGAAAGAAATATTAAATCTCAAACAGGACAGCTAGACACAAATGGATAAAAAAAAAGTGAACGCCAGGTACCTGAAATATAACAGTGTCAGTGTTTGAATGAGGAGAAAGATCATTTTGGACAAGACCATTCACCAAATTCTCTGTGATGAAGGATCTCATCGATAGGTTAAGTCAGACAGCATCTGAGCAATTAATGGTACATCCTGTTGAAGACCAACATCTTCAAATGAAAAACTGACACTATCTGTTGGGTTAATCTCACAGCCAGAACAACCTGCGTTGAACTATTAGGTCTAAAACATAGGGTCAATTTCTATTCCTTCTAAGGCAATTAAGAAACAATATATCAAAAAAATTTAAAAATCCATACAATTATAATAATGCCAACATTATTTTAACTTCTATTCAGAAAATTCTTGATTATCATATGAATGGTGAATTGCTGATTAAATACTCAAGGAAATAATATAATGTGATACTAGGTGAACATGTTGAAAAATGTGGAGTCTGAACGGTAGCTTTACAATATTGAAGGGGAGTTTCTGCTGCATGCATAAAAGAACAGGAGAAATGGAAGTAAGACATTTAGACCCTTGCACTTGCTATTCAACAAAATTACATCTTGCCATAATCTATAATTGTTATAGCATGCCTGCTTAGAATGCTCTGAATAGTTCTGTTAGGTTACTTTCTGGGCAGTGAAGATTGTAGAAGCTATAATGTTGCTACAACAGTGAATCCCAAGCTCGGACTCTGCCCAGGAAATTGGCAGTTAGGAAGCTGTTTTATTTCAATAACAGGTGCTAAAGTTATAATAGGCGCTGAAATTATAACAGCCAGATTTTGAGGAAATAGTGCGTTTATTTCTCAAATAATATTGAAGCAATCTGGTGCAAAATCTGTATTTTCAATTTGTAGGAAAAGAGTTCCACAAGACCAGACGCTCAACAAAAACTGTATTTTTACTTCTCAGACAGTTTTATACACCTGCCTGTAATTTTACATGGGACAGGTGAGGCCTAGGATGATCTGCCCATCTTTGTCCTGTTGGGACAATCATTGGTCCATTCAAGGACCACTTCCCGCCCAGCACCACTGAGGCTGGTGAGAGGAGTTGAATGATGGGGCAAGACCAGAATCGACCCTGCGCAGGTCTTGGACAGGAAGGGCTATAAGAGGGAGGTGAGACAGCTTCCTTTAAGGCCAACACAAAGATCAGACCCATGAACGCTTCCTTACCCCAGTCACTCCAGCAAGACAATCATGATCAGCCTTGTCTTCTGATGTAAGATCCTCTGCATGCACCTCTTCCTTCACTCTGGGGATGGCAGGGGTCCCAGTCCTGTTCATTGCTGCCACTGATACTGATAGGACTGCACAGCTCCCAGCCATCAGATTATGAGGGGCAAAAATCCAGTCTTTGGCCAATTGGCACTCCTCAGTGTAGGTGAGCTTTAATCAGCCGAGGGACTATTGCAACTGGCACGGGCATGGCAGGAAACCCTAATATTAGTGTTATGATCCACTTGGGAAGGTGCACTGCTTTTCAACTCTCAGTACACCCACAGTCACTACAAATGTTAATGAGCTAATCAAAGCCTGCAAAGATTTATGCCTGTTGGAATCAAGTTAACAGAAAACACTGACTAGGTTCATGCACTTAACCAAAAATTCCATCACAAGTAGCTATGGATTACTAACACACATCTCTACAACCCCATTTTAAAACCCCTACATGCATATATACAGACAGACAAATAAAGTTTTAGGGATGGAGGCAAAATAAAACTGCAACTACAGTTAAACAGAATCAGTTCCCTGGGTTCACAGAGTTGACCCTATTGCTTGCCAGGACTTTGTTCTTCAATCTTCCTTCTTCAGGTTCTTTCCACTATTCTGCAGAAAACACATGGCATATGGTATACTAAGTACAAATTCTTTTAGTTACTTCGTAAAGGCCCAGTCCAGAGCACCTGGTAAGAGAAAAGACGGACTTCCTTCAGTGTGTTTAACTGGAGCAAGTGAGACAGAAAGACAGGAAAAGAGCGCGCGCGCACCACAGAGACAGCGCGAGAGCGCGCGCACCACAGAGAGCGCGAGCACCACAGAGAGAGCACGAGAGTGCGCGCACCACAGACAGACCGCGAGAGAGCATGCACACACCAGAGAGAGCAAGAGCGAGCGCGAAGAGAGTGCGCGCACCAGAGAGATTGTGCGCGCAAGCCAGAGCGCACGCACACGGCAGACAGTGCGAGCAAGAGAGCGCGCGCACACCAGAGACAGCAAGCAAAAGAGACAGAGAGAGAAAGCGCCGCACCAGAGAGCGAGCAAGCGCACGTAGAGAGAGAGAGAGAGAGAAAGAAAGAGAGAGTACGCATACAAGACAGAGAGCGCGAGCGAGCGAGAGCGCACACCAGTGAGAGAGAGAGAGACAGAGACAGAAAGAGAGACAGAGAGAAAGAGAGAGAGAGAAAAAGAGAGAAAGAGGAAGAAAGAAAGCAAGAAAGAGGAAAGAAAGCAAGAAAGAACGCTATCTGACACGCAAGCTGTTCAGCTGCCTACGAACCAAAAGAGCTGTCGTCAAACATCCACAAATAGTCACAATTATACAAACCAATCAGCTACTTATTGCCAGCAAAATCTCTGTACATGTCTACCAGTACTGTACAATTAAGAAACAGCTTCTCCCAATGCCCGAACAAAGCAGAAGGCTAAACACCACATACAAGTTTCAGTAACGTGCTTCTAGAAATGTAACATTAATTTCTCAGTCAGCGATTTTTGAATCAGTCCTTTTACGCGCTCCTCTGTAAGCGACAAAGCTTCAGAAAATTTTTACATCTGAAAATCCAACCCCTTACATGTTTCAAATAGATTACCGTTCATTCTTCTAAACCTTAAGGCAATTAGGCTGAATCTACTAAATCTCTCCTCAAAAGGATGCTCCCTTCATCTCAGAAATGCATCAGGTGAATCTGAGGTACAATCTTTCCAAGAGTATCCTTGCTCTAGGAAGGAGATCAAAACTGTATGCAATACTTTAAGTGTCTTTTCATTAAAATGTTTTATACAATGGTGATAGAATGTCTTCACAATTATATGCCAATTGCTTTGTATTAAATGTGGTTAACCTGCAATTTGCTTTGCTAATTGGTTCCTAAATTGTATCTTCATGATAATTTTGTGGTGCAAGGATACCCCAAATACCACAATTTCTCAGTCTCATTATTTAAAACATTTTCCCATTCTCTATTTTTCCTAGCCAAATAGGTTGTTTCAAATCTTCCTATGTAGCATTCTATTTACAACATTCATGTCCACTTATTTAGCCTGCATAAATCCCTTTGCATTTTCTCTCCATTTTCCTCTAAGCTCACTTCTCCACTTAGCTTTGCATCATTAGCAAGCTGGTATATTCCCTTCTCATGCATTTATATCCTCTTCAATAAGGAGGAAAAAGCAAATGCACAGTATTCCAGGTATCGCATCAGCAATGCTCTATAAAACTATAGCAAAACATTCCCACTTCTATACTCCACTCCCCTTGCAACAAACATCACTTCATTTGTCTACCTAATCACTTGCTGCACCTGCTTATTAACTTTGATTCACATCCAAGGACACCCAGAAACTTCTGCACTTCAAAAGTCTACAATCTCTTTCTGTTTAAATAATATACTGCTTTTTATTCTTTCTGCGAAAGTGGATAAATTCATACTTTATACTATATTCAAACTGACATGTTTGTCCACTCACGTAACCTATCATTATCCCTTTGCAGATTTATGTCCGCTTCTCAACATACATTTCTACTGAATGTCAAGCCTACCACTAATCTTTGCAGCATTGAATACATTTTCTTTCAATTTAGTAGCATTCTTAACTTTGCTAGTTAACCACAGATAGTGCTTCCACTTCATTATACCAAATATCTCATTAAATGCATCTTACCTTCTAAGATTTTTTTCCCCAAAATACTGCAACCAACTGTCTTCACAGCTTTCTAATTTCCTTTATTCGAAGACAATTTAAAACTAAGGTTCTTCACCCTAAAACTGAATGTGATGTCAGGATCACTCTTGCCCAAAGGAACTTCTGCTTGTATAGTCTTTGTTGCATGATTCAGCAGGACATTGATATCAGGAAAATTCATTTTTTAAATATCATTGTTCATGGTGTGTTCATTAGCTAGACCAGTGTTTCATTACCCATTCTTGATTTCCCAGAGAGCAGTTAAGAGTCAACCATATTATGGAGACTTTGGAGTCACAAACAGGCCAGGCAAGTATAGCAGACTATCTTCCTTAAAGGAAAAATCAGGAGGGCAAAATAAGGGGACACGAGACAGCTTTGGCAAATAAGGTTAAGGAGAATCCATAGTGATTATACAAGTACATTAGGGGCAAAACAGCAACTAGGGAGAGAATAGGGCCCCTTAAAAACAACTAGGAGATAGCAGGAACTGCAGATGCTGGAAGTCAGAGTCAATACAGTGTGGAGCTGGAGGAACACAGTAGTCAGGCAGCATCAGAAGAACAGGAAAGTTGCATTTCAGGTTGGGACCCTTCATCCGACTGGGGAGGGGGAAGGGGCCTCAGAAATAAATAGAGGTAAGGAGGTGAGGCAGTGATATGTAGATGTGGTAGGGGTTTGTGGAGATTGGTCAACGGGAAGGGTGGGGTGGATAGGTGAGAAGGAAGATGGACAGGTTGTGTCAGGTCAAGGAAGCTGGGATAAGAGGGAGAGCTTGACAGGGGATGTGGCCAGGGCTGGAGAGATTTTGAAGCTAGTGAATTCTACATTGAAGTCGTTGGGCAGTAAGCTCCCAAGGCAGAATATAAGGTGTTGTCCCTCCAATTTTTGTATGGCCTCATTGTGACATTGGAGGAACGCCCAGGATAGATACATTGCTAAGTGAGTAGGAAGGGGAGTTGAAATGGCTGGCAACCAGAAGGTGGTGTTGATTGGAGCGTACAGAGAGCAGTTGTTCCGTGAAGCTGTCACTAAGTCTGCGCTTGGTGTCTCTGATGTAGAGGAGACCACGTCGGGAGCAACAGATGCAGTAGCCCAGGTTGGAAGACTTACAGATGAATCCCTGTTGGATGTGGAATGATTGTTCGGGGCCTTGGGCGGAGGCGAGAGGGTAGGTGTAGGGGCAGGTGTAGCACTTTCTGCAGTTGCAGGGAAAGGTGCTTGGTGCAGTGGGGTTGGTGGGGAACGTGGAGTGCACGAGGGAGTCACAGAGACAGCGGTCCCTACGGAAAGTAGGTAGGAGTGGGGAGGGGAGAATGTCTTTGGTGGTGGGGTCTGATTGCAGGTGGGAGAAGTTGCAGAGGATAATGTGTTAGACTGAATGGTGAGGGGGTGGTATGTGAGCACCAGAAGAACTCTATCCTTGTTGTTATGGGGAGGGAGTTTGAGGACAGAATTGCAGGAAATGCAGGAGATGCAGTTGAGGGCATTACGAATCTCGGGAGAGGGGAAGTTATAGTCCTTGAAGTAGGATGACATCTGGGATGTCCGGGAGTGGAACACTTCATCCCGGGAACAGATGCGTCGGAGGCAGAGGAATTGGGAGTATGGGACCGCATTTTTGCAACAGGGTCGGTGAGAGGTGTAGTCAAGGTAGCTATGGTAGTCGGTGGGTTTGAATACATGTCAGTGCTGAGTCAGTTGCCAGAGACGGAAACAGAGAGGTCCAGGAAGGGGAGGGAAATATCAGAGATGGTCCAGGTGAATTTGAGGTTGGGGTGAACTGTTTGAGCTCCTCATGGGAGCATGAGGCAGCATCAATACAGTTATCAATATAGCGGAGAAAGGCGTGAGGGATGGTGCCAATGTAAGTGTGGAAGAGGGACTGTTCCGCATATCGTATGAAGAGGCAAACGTAGCTCGGACACCGACACATTCATCCGCTTGATGGAACTTGTCCTCACCCTCAACAATTTTCCTTCAACTCCTCCCACTTCCTACAAACCATAAGGGGTGGCGAGGGGCACCCGCATGGGTCCGAGCTATGTCTTCGTAGGATATGTGGGAAGTCCCTCTTCTGCAGTTACACTGGCATCATCCCTTATCTCTTCCTTTGCTGCATCGATGACTATATTGGTGCTGTCTCATGCTCACATGAGGAGCTCGAACAGTTCATCCACATCACCAACACATTTCACCTGGACCTCAAATTCACCTGGACCTCTCTGTCTCCATCTCTGGCAGCCAACTCAGCAGCAACATCTATTTCTTAATAACTGACTCCCACAGGTAGCTTGACTACACCCCCTCTCACCTGGAGATAAGAACTGCAGATACCGGAGTCAGATTCAGCAGTGTGGAGCTGGAGGAACACAGCATGCTAGACAGCATCAGAGAAACAGGAAAGTTGGCATTTCAAGTCGGGACTCTTCTTCAGAGAAAGTCATTTGTTTTCTGAAGGGTCCCGACTCAAAATGCCAACTTTCCTGTTTCTCTGATGCTGCCTGGCCTGCTGTGTTCCTCCAGCTCCACACTGTCACCTCCTCTTACCCACCCTCTTGCAAAAATGTGATCCCATACTCCCAATTCCTCTGCCTCCGATACATCTGCTCCCGGGATGAAGTGTTCCACTCCGGGACATTCTAGATGTCCTCCTACTTCAAGGACCATAACTTCCCCTCTCCAGAGATTCATAATGCCTTCAAACATATCTCCTGCATTTCCCACACTTCTGTCCTCAAACCCTATCCCCTCAACAAGGTTAGAGTCTCCCTGGTCCTCACATACCACCCCTCTCACCTCCGAATTCGACACATCATCCTGCGCCACTTTTGCCACCTGCAATCAGAAACCCCAAAGAGATATTCCCCTCCCCACCCTTACCTACTTTCTGTAGGGACCGCTTTCTCTGCGACTCCCTCGTCCACTCCACATTCCCCACCAACACCTGGCACCTTTCCCTGCAACCACAGAAAGTGTTACACCTGCCCTTACACCTACCCTCTCATCTCCGCCCAAGCCCCGAACAATCATTCCATATCCATCAGCGACTCAACTGCAAGTCTTCCAGCCTAGTCTACTGCATCCGTTGCTCCCAACGTGGTCTCCTCTACATCGGAGAGACCAAGCGCAGATTTGGTGACAGCTTTGCGGAACATCTGCGCTCTGTATGCTCCAATCAAAACCACCTTCCGGTTGCCAGCCATTTCAACTCCCCTTCCTACTCCCTTGGCAACATGTCCATCCTGGGCGTTTATCCGATGTCACAATGAGGCCACACGAAAATTGGAGGAACAACTTACAGCCCAATGGTCTCAACTTAGAATTCACTAGCTTCAAAATCCCCCCACTCCAGCCTCATCCATGTCAAGCCCTCTTTCTCATCCCTGCTTCCTTGCCCTGACACAACCTGCCTACCTTCCTTCTCACCTATCCACCCTGCCCTTTCAATTGACAAATCTCCATCTCTCTTACCTCTATCCATCCATCACCACCTGACCTGCCTTTACCCAGCCCCATCACCCTTTCCTTCTTATTTATTTCTGAACTCCCCCCTCCTCAATCCTGACCTGAAACATCGACGTTCCTGTTCCCCTGATGCTGCCTGACCTGCTGTGTTCTTCCAGCTCCACACTGTATTGACACTAAAGATCAACGAGGCCATTTGTGTGTGGAACCTCAACAGATGGGTGAGATATTAAACGATATTTTGCCTCAGTATTTACTGTGAAAGATACAGAAGCTTGGCAAACTGAGAAAATAGTGATGTTTTGGAAAGAGTTAACATTACAAAAGACAATACAGTGTGGAGCTGGAGGAACACAGCAGGCCAGGCAGCATCAGCGGAGCAGGAAAGTTGACTTTTCTGGTTTCCTGCTCCTCTGGTGCTGCCTGGCCTGCTGTGTTTCTCCAGCTCCACGCTGTATTGTCTCTGACTCCAGCATCAGCAGTTCTTGCTATCTCTGAACATTACAGAAGAGCAGATGCCGGAGGTCAAACAACACAGAGGTGGATAAATCCCCAGGACCCGATCAAGTGTATCCCAGAACATTGTGGGAAGCTAGGGCCTCTTTCAGAGATTATTGTATCATTGACAGCCACGTTTGAGGTGACAGAAGATTAGAGTATGGCTAATGTTGTGCCATTGTTTCAGAAAGGCTGCAATGAAAAGCCAGGGAACTATAGAATGGTGAATTTGACATCAGTAGTGGCTAAGCTGTTGTACGGAATTGAGAAAGATAGGATTTGCATACATTTGGAAAGACAAGGACAGATTAAGGATAGTCAGCATAACTTCGAAAGTGAGAAATCATGTCTGATGAACTTGATTGAGTTTTTTGAAGAGATTACCACGAAGACAGATGAAGGCAGAGCAGTAGATGATGTTATCTACATGGATTTTAGCAAAGCCTTCACCAAGGTTCCGCATGGTAAACTGGTTAGTAAGATTAGATCACATTGGATCCAGGAAGAACTATTCAATTGAATACAAAATTGGCTTGATGATAAGAGGTAAGGTGGTGGTAGTGGGCTGTTATTCAGACTAGAGGCCTGTGACCAGCAGTGTGCTGCAAAGATCAGTGCTGGGTCCATTGTTGATATAAATGACGAACAACAATTTGGTTGAGAATATAGGGGTTTTGATACTAAGTTTGCGGATGACACCGAAATTGGTTGTATAGTGGACTGTGAATAAGGTTATCCAAGAGCATAACAAGACTTTGATTAGATCAGCCAATGGGCCAAGAAGTGGCAGATGGTGTGTAATTTAGAGAAGTGTGAAGTGTTGCATTTTGGTAAGGCAAACCACAGCAGGACTTACACAGCTAATGGTAGGGCCCCAGGGAGTGTTGTTGAAGAGAAGGAGCTATGGGTGCAGGTTCATAGTTCCTCGAAAAAGTGGCACTGCAGGTAGACAGGGTGGTGGTGAAGGCATTAAGCACACTTGTCTTCATTGGTCAGAGCACTGAGTATAGGAGTTAGGACATCATTTTGCAGCCTTTACAAGACATTGGTGAGGCCACTTCTGGAATACAGCTATAAGGATGTTGTTCAACTAGAAAAAAAATTACAAGGATGTTGCTGGGACTGGAGGGTTTGTGTTATAAAGGAGAGGTTGGACAGGCTGACATCTTTTCATCCCCAGAATATTAGAGGCTAAGGGATGACTTCATAGAGGTTTATACTGAACAGTTCAATCTTGTAAGATCTTTGTTTATTGATGCCGTAAGAAGTGGGGTAGGGAACTGTCTTTAAACAAATTTCTTTTCTCGTCATTCTTCTCTCCAAGCTTTCTTTCAAGTGTTTTTTAAAAACTTTCCTTGGAGCAGTGGTAACATCGGAGGCCCGAGTGGAGCAGGGACAGCCAGCCTGGTGGAGGCCCAAGCAGAGTGGGGACAGCCAGCAGGCCCGGAGTGGAGCAGGCATGGTTGTTGGACTGGGGACCAGTGGAATTGGTCAGCGGCTTCCGAGCCTGGTCAGCCAACACATGGAAGCCCCCTGTATTGATCTGGGCTCTTTACACAAAGGCTGTAATGTTTATTTTTTTTTCTTATTTTTCTAACTTATACTATGAATAACTGTAAAATAATGTAACTTTTTTCATCACTCCATTTTCTATCTAAGATTTGAACCCAGGTACTTTGTACCTAAGGTGGCACCGTGTGGACCGACATTGTAAACTTTTCATTGCACTCCGTAATTGAGTACTCGTGACAATAAACCTAATTCCGATTCTAAAATCATGAAGGGCATAGATAGGGCGAATAGCTGAGATCTTTTTCCAATGGGAGGGGTATCCAAAACTGAAGGGCGTGGGTTTAAGGTGAGAGGGGAAAGATTTAAAAGGGACCTGAGGGGCAACTTTTTCACACAGCGGGTAGTGCATCTATGGAATGAGCTGCAAAGTAGTAGAGGCAGGTACAATTACAACATTAAAGGTTTAGAGGTACAGGGGCCAAATACAGGCAAAAAAGAGACCAGTTCAGTTTAGGATATCTGGTTGGAATGTATGAATTGGACCAAAGAGTCTGTTTGTGTGCTGAATGACTTTAATGACTCTTAGCAAACCACTAGATTTTTACAATAAACAGCGGTTACATGGTCGCCATTAGATTAGCTAATTATTCCAGACTTCTATTGAGTTCTGGTTTCACCATCACGATGATGGAATTTGAACATGTCTTCAGAATATTAGCTTGGGACTCCGGATTACTGGTCCAGTGACATTACACTATGCTACTGCTATCCCCAATGAAACGTTCACAACAACAGACCTCCCAATACAGGTGCCTGTAGTTCTCAAATTAAAAGTCATTTCACCTACACCGATCTTTGAGCCACATATTCAGCTCTCTGTTCTCAGGCAACCAATGCAAATGCTCTCTCATTATTTAGGTATTCATACAGAAATTATTACCTTTTATGGTTCTGCTTTTTAAAGCAAGTTTTCACTACCAGCTCATATTCCCATAGAAGAATATCTTTCTTAGTCCTTATGTTGTCAGCACCAACGTGGACCATGACAACTTGTCTCTTCACTATCCACCACCTCCCCCACCAACTCCGAAGAGAAAAGAAAAACCCTCAATGCCATGTACCAGGCAACAAAGCCTTTGAAATTTCTGGTCACGGCTGTAGAGAACAGTATCTATGTTCCTGACTAGACTGTTTCATACTATGGTACCACAGAGAGTTTACTCATCTAACTTGCAGACTATTCCTCATCTACTCAGGTAGCAAAATCAGAAGCTCCCTCCAGCATTGCACTTGGGATCTAGTTACTTGTCTAAGTCATAGTCACATGCTCCAGATCCTGAGAATTAACTAGATCTATATCACAATCTAGCCTAAGGGAGAATACCCATCCGAAATCAAATCTCCAGGTAACTCCTTCCTCCCTGATGTCCTGCAATTTTTGCCTGTCAGATCCCAGTTCAATAACAGAGTTCAAGCTCTTCCTAAGAGAATTTTTTTACCACACATGAAGAGATGATCATACTCAAAAACAAATGGGTCATGAGGTGGAATAGTCAAGAGCTGCTTGTATTGGGGCAAGTAAGCCCCAACACAAGATGATGGTCTTAGGAGGTAAAAGGTTCTTTTGATTGTTATCTCAAATTGAATAATTCTGAGTATCTCATAATTTTAATCTTTTACCTAAAGTTCCCTTGGCACCATTGGAACACCCTGAATGTTGATGCAAATAGTTTCCAGTATAAATACAGAAATGGAAATTTGTAATAGTTAAACAAAAAAGTGAAGTAACATGGGATGTAGTCAGAGATAAATTCTTTAACGGAATAGATAATGTTATTTCAAGAGCTCAATGTTCAGTCCTGTGAACCTACATGAATAGTTAGGTTTCTCTTAAACCAGCATGGACATGATAGGCTACAGGGCCCTTTTCTGTGCTGTAGATTTCTGACTTTATGCAGAACTGATTATACGCTGCACATGGAACAGTTTAGAATTTTTAGTTTTCTTTCGTGGAGGCACTGAAGCAATAATTCAAACTAAATTACTGCCCTTCTATCCATTTCCCATGCTACAAATCTAGAAGATGGATTCAGACTTGTCAAGATCAAATAAATATTAGGAGCGAGATTGATGATCAAAAAGCTGCAAATCTAAGGCACATCATTTACTTTGGAAATCATTAGATAGCACTTTTCAACCAAACTGTAAGACTCCACCAATGCAATACATACTTAAAATGAAACACAGACAATTTTACATTGTCAGCATAATTCACTTACCCCAGGTCTCTAAAGCCTCTCTCCTCAACAGCCATGTTGTAAGCTCTCCAACAATGTTGTTGACACATCCAATACTGCATTTTCAAAAGCTGTAACTCTGCCTTTATAGCTCTCTGCTTCATACTGCTGCAGCAGTCTGATGAATGGTTTCCATCTTCAGTGACAGACAGGTAAAGAGAACACTGCTGCTGCAGTTCTGTACTTTAAATTGTAAAAGAAAACATTTAGAAGCACATTTCATATTTGCAGGACACGACCAATGGCTTTACAGTCAATTGATATACTTTTCATGCGTATTTACTGCCATTGCACAAACCTAGAGGGCAGAATTTTCCTTATGCAGTTTAAGTCTACTGCGGACCTGTAAATGTAATCTTGAAATTCTGAGTTTACTATATATGCATGTGCAAGGAGAACAAAAAATGCTTGTGTAGCAGGTAAAATGCAAGTTCTCAATTCAGCTACTGCTACTTTCCAGGCTCACTGGTCTGGCCACCATATTTAATAGGGTAGCTGGGACAAGCATTCACTTATTGCACACCAGGAGGCTCAGTCAGCCCATGCTGGTTGTGCCACTACCCCCACCCAGAGATGTCACAGTCAAACTAGCAAGAGGTTCCATGGTTTAGTGATGCCTTGCTGCACGTTTTCCTAGAGGTCGGCCAGGAAAAGTCTTAGGCTTTGAGCTCCAAGAATGGCAAAACTAGGCTCTCTCATTTGATTTGATTTATTTATTGCCCATGTATTTTTTTTTAAACAAACTACAGTGAAGATTGTTGAATCGTCGCCACTCTCCAGTCCCATCTTAAAGAACAGAAAAATAAATCAAAACATAGAATATAAAGGCAGAAAAATGAAGAAATAAAGAAATTGTTCAACCTTAGTCCTTCCTATTAAGTGCTCTATCCTTTGCCGTGCCGCTGAACAAAAGTCGCCACTCTTTGGCGCCATCTCACCTCCACCGACACCCTCGTCACTACGCGTCCTTGATGAACTTTGCCAATGCAGACACTACTGATACTTCTGGGTACCGCACCATTCCCAAACTCAACTCTGCTGCTGCCACATGTCCGCTTCAGGCCCATCTCGCTGGTGATGCTGCTGGGTCTTGGGTCCAAATTCGCCTCTGCTGCCGCCTCCCTGAATCTGCGTTAGAACCATCTTGAATATCAGATCCATGTACCTGAAGTTAACAACTATGGGACCCTTAGGCAAACCTGGCTGCAATGCAGAAAGAGGATGAATGATCTGCTGAGCTCCAGAAGGGTAGGCGACAGCATATACTCACTCAAAAGGGACCCTAAGCAGCAGTGAGGGAAGAGAGAAGGTTGAGGCTGGTACAGAAGTTAAAGACAGCAAGTTAAATAGACAATGCAGGCATGAGCATGGCAGAGAACAAGGGAAAACTGATGAATTAAACAGCATTTATTTCAATGCAAGGTGTCTTAAAGGTAAGGCAGATGAACTCAGGACATGGAAGGGAACATGAGGCCGAGATATCATAGCAATTACAGAAACATTGCTGAGGGAGGGACAGGACTGGCAGCTCAATGTTCTGGGGTATAGATGCTATTGGAAGGATGGCAGGGAGACAAGAGAGGAGGGGGATGTGGAATTTTTGATCGGTGAAAACATCATGGCAGTACTTAGACAGGATATTCCTGGAGGATTTCATAGCAAATCTGAGAAATTGGAAAGGGGGTGATCACTTTGATGGGATTGTACTACAGGCCCCCTCAATGGACAGCAGGAAATTGAGGAACAAATATGTAGGGAGATTGCAGATAGCTATAAGAATAATACAGTTGTAGAAATAGGGGATTTTAACTTTCCAAACATAGACTGAGGGTGCCACAGTGTTAAAGGCTTGGATGGGAAGAAATTTGTTAAGGATGTCCAAGAAAACTCTCTCAATCAATATGTAGGTGGCCTTATGAGAGAAGGGGCAAAACTCAACCTCTTCTTGGGAAATAAGGCAGGGCAAGGGGCTGAAGTGTTAGTTGGGGAACACTTTGGGACCGGTCACCATTATTCTTTTAGTTTTAAAATAGTTATGGTAAAGGACAGGCCTGGTTTACAGTTAAAGTTCTAAATTGGGGCAAGGCCAATTTTGATGGTATTAGGAACTTTCAAAAGTTGATTGGGGGAGGCTATTCGCAGGTGAAATTAAGTCTGGGAGGTGGGAGGCTTTCAAAAGTGAGATAACAAGAGTTCAGGGATGGCACGTTCCTGCTAGTGTTAATGGCAAGACTGGCAGGAGTAGGGAACAATAGATAACTAGAGATACTGAGGCTCTGGCCAAGAAAAAGGAGGCACATGTAAGGTGTAGACAACAGGGATCAAGTGAATCCCTTGGGAAGTAAAGAGGTGCAGGAATATATACAAGAGGGAAATCAGGAGGCTAAAAAGGAGACAAGAGATAACTTTGGCAAATAAGCTTAAGGATTCTGCAAGTATATTAAGGGCAAAAGGGTAACGAGAGAGAGAATAGGGACCCTTAAAGATCAAGGAGGCCATCTGTGTCTGGAACCACAGGAGATAGGTAAGATGCTAAATGAAAATTTTGCCTCAGTTTTTACTGTGGAGAAAGACATAGAAGTTAGGGAACTTGGGGTAACAAATAGTGATATCACAAAGAGTCAACATTACAGAAGAAGAGATACTGGAGGTCTTAAAATGCATAAAAGGTAGATAAATTCCTGGGACCTAATCAGGTGCATCAGAGGACATTTGTATCATCGACAGCCAGGGGTGAGGTACCAGAAGATTAGAGGTTGGCTAATGTGGTGCCATATTTAAGAAAGGCTGCAAGGAAACACCGGGGAGCTAGAGACCGGTGAGTCTGATGTCAGCAGTGATCAAGTTTTTGGAAGGGATTCTGGTAGGCTGGATCTACATGCACTTGGAAAGGCAAAGACTGAATAGGGACAGTCAACATGGCTTTGTGTGTGGAAAATCATGTCTCACAAACTTGGATGTGTTTTTTGAAGAAGTGAGCAAAAAGAACAGTTGACATTGTCGACATGGACTTTAGCAAGGTCTTTGATGAGGTTCCACATGGTAGACTGGTTTGTAAGGTTAGATCACATGCAATCTAGGGAGAGCTAGCCAAATGGATACAAAATTGGCTTGACAGTAGGAGTCAGAGGGTAGTGGTAGATGGTTATTATTCAGATTGGAGGCCTGTGGCCAGTGGCGTGTCACAAGAATCAGTGCTGGGTCCACTGCTTTCGTCATTTATATCAATGATTTGGATAAGAATATGAGAGTCATGGTTAGTAAGTTAGTGATGGCACCAAATTTACTGTTATAGTGGACAGTGAAGGTGGTTATCTAAGAGTACAATGGGATCTTGATCAACTGAGCGGTGGGCCAACTGATGGCAGATGGAGTTTAATTTAGATAAATGTGAGATGTTGCATTTCGTTAAGACAAATCAGAGGAGGACTTACACAGCTAAAGGTACAGCCCTGGGTGGTGTTGTCGAACAGAGAGATGTGGGGGTGCCGGTACATAGTTCCTTGAAAGTGGGATCGCAGGTAGACAAGCGTGGTGAAGAAGTCGTTTGGCAACTTGCCTTCATCAGTCAGAGCATTCAGTGCAAGAATTGGGATGTCATGTTACAGCTGTACAAGACATTGGTTAAGCCCATATTTGGAGTACTGCTTTCAGTTCTGCTCACCCTGCAACAGGAAGGATGCTATTAAAGTGGAAAGCGTGCAAAAAAGATTTACAAGAATGTTACAGAGATTGGAGGTTTTGAGTTACAAGGAGAGGCTGGACAGGTTGGGACTTTTTCCCCTCAAGGGGAGCTTCAGGGGGTGACATTATGGAGGTTTATAAAATCATGAGGGACATAGAGAAGGTAAATAGCCAAAGTCTTTTCCCCAGAGTAGGGGAGTTCAAACCTACAGGGCATGGGTTTAAGGTGAGAGGGAAAGATTTAAAAGGGACCGGAGGGAGAACTTTTTCCACACAGATGGTGGTGCATATATGGAACAAGCTGCCAAAGGAAGTGGTAGAGGATAGATACATGGGTAGGAAAGTTTTAGAGGGATATGGTCCAAAGGCAGGCAAATGGGACTAGTTCAGTTTTGGAAACCTGGCTGGCGTGGATGAGTGGGCCGAAGTGTTGTTTCTGTGCTGTACGACTCTATGACTGTCAAAGGGGAAATCACAAAGTCTCACTGTGCCAGAGCAGATACATATCACATTAAAGGATTGTGTGCAAGCCTCAGCGTCAGGTGGACTACAGCACTGAATGTGCGGTAGCCACTTCATGCTATCAAATGTTCCTTAAGGTACAGAATACTGCCATTTCTAAATACTTAATAAAGGGGACTCAGGAACTGGCATTAGTATGAATACTCATGCCCACCCACTGGGCTGAACAGAATGGAATTGAATTAGGGTTATTGTCACATGTACTCACATAAGTGCAGTGAAAAGTTTACAGGTCACTACTTATAGCACTACCTTAAGTACAAAGGTACCTAGGTGCAGAATCTTGGTATACTCAGAATGACAATCTGTCTCAGAAGCAGTCAGTCTTTTTGTCTCTGCAAGAAAATAACATTCTTTATGGAAGGGAGCAGTTGCAGATCAATGGAATTTGAACTTTCACCTTCTGAGTAGGTGGTTGGAGGGGACGACAGTGATCAAGTCTATGCACAGGGACAGACTGGTTTGCACAAAAAGCTAATGAGGACTTTTGCTGTCATCAAATGTGCCAAGAGACTGAAACGTTGTTTAGACAAGGGGGTGCACATAACCATTGGCTGATTTTTTTTTCTGTTCATCACCCCATGTACCAGTGCTCAACAGAATAAAAGGAAGCACTTTCCTGCCCATCACCGCCTCCAGCACTTTCTCGACCTCTAGCTCTGCCACTACCTCTGAGGTGAATGGCTTCCAATCCTCAGAGGACATAACAACATGGCATTCCTTTGCAGCCTTTGCCAACATAAACATAGTCACCTCAGTGGGTGCACCTTTGACAGTAGGGACACAATCTGGTGAACATATCATTAACACGGATCCATAACCAGTGAAGTAATATGTATCTGATGCTCGAAGAGCTGTTGCAGACAGGTCACTGCTCAGCCCCATGTTGATAATGGTCTTCCTTACTCTGTCATAGAATAGATTATAGAATTCCTTCAATGTGGAAGCAGGCCATTCAGCCCAACAAGTCCACACTAACCCACCGAAGGACATCACACACAGACCCATTTCCCATCCAATATTTTCCATGGCTAACACATCTAACCTACACATTACTGGCCGCTATGGGGCAATTTAGCATAGCCAATCCACCTAACTTCACATCTTTGGACTGTGGGAGGAATCCAGAGCACCCAGACGCAACCCATGCAGACACGGCAGAATGTGCAAACTCCACACAGACAGTCACCCAAGGGTGGAATCAAACCCAGGTTCCTGGTGCTGAAAGGCAGCAATGCTAACCACTGAGCCACCACGCCACCTCCATAACAGGCCAGTTGGAGATACACAGATGTACAGGGGAACATCAGGCAGATATGCCAGCAGCCTTGCACATTTTAGGGCAACGATGGAGGAGGATGTCCAAGTTCTGTCTGATTGACTCATGCGAGGGTCAACCAAGGGCTTGGTTGCACCTACAAAATGCCCTTGAAGACCATTCTGAAGAAGTCATACCAGACTTGAAATGTTAATTCAGCTTCACTCCCTATAGATGCTGCCAGATTTGCTGAGTTTCTTCAGCATTCCCTATGTTTTTTTCAGATTTCCAGAATCTGCTTTTATTTGCGGTTTTGAGAGCACGTGGGTGGCACAGGTATCTATATATTACAGTAATCCAAACTATATACATGTTCATTTTCTCACCTTATAAGTTTACTGTAGTCTCATTAAGCTACATGATGATGACATGATTAAGTGCATTAAAATGTTTGGAGCATCTTCTGCTATCAGAATACAACACAGTGATCATCTTCCGTTGAGAGAACCTGAATTATATAATTTTACAGTACTGAAAGAAGCCATTCCATTCATTCCCAGCCAGTTCCATTCTCCAGTCCTATCTCCATAGCTCTCAAAATCCATCACTTTCAAATATATATCCAGTTCTCTTTTGAAACCTCTTACAGAATTCAACTCCACCACTCTCCCAGGCAGTGCATTCCAAATCCTTTTAACTGAGTAAAGAAGTTTATCCTCATCTCACTCCTAGCTCCTTTGCTGACAATCTTGAAATTGAGACTCCTAGGTACTGACATACCAACTAGTGGAAACAGAATATTCTTCTTTACCCCTGTCAAAACTGTTCGTAATTTTGAACATCTCAGGAAGGTCATCTCTTAATCTTGTCTGCTCCAAGGAGAATATACCCAATTTCTCATTTCCCAGTCATTCCTCATATCTGAAATCCCTCAATCCTGGTATCATTCTAGTAAATCTTCATTGAACTCTTTATCCTGTAATCCCCTTAAAGTTGTACCATTGAGCCTGTATTGTCTCACCATATTTCTTCTACCAAAATGCATCACTCCACATTTTTCTGCATTGAAATCATCTGCCTGGTGTCTGCCTATTTGGCCAACTTGCCAATGTCCTTCTGAAGTCACTCAGCATTATCCTCACAATTCACTATGCTCCATAACTCAATATCATCTGCAAATTTAGATAGGTGTTGACGGCAAAATCTCTCTAAATTGTTTTTATAAATCAGAAAAAAAAGTGAGGGTCCCAACAATAATACCTGGAGAACATCACTTTCAACTCATCCCCAGTCTGAGAAATGCTCATCTATTTCTTCCCTCTGTTTCCCATCTTTTAGCCAACTTCTAATCCATGCTACCAAGAACCCATCGATCCAAAACAATTCCAATTTGCTAACAAATCTGCCATGTAGCACTGTATCAAATGCTTTTTGGAAGTCCAAATATACAACATTCATAGCACTACCCACATCAACTGCCCATGTCACCTCGCCAAATAATTCAATTAAGTTTGTCAGACATGACCTGCCCTTGGCAAAGCTGACTGTCTAGTATTAACTTCTTTTTCTCTAAGTGTACATTGATTTTATCTTGTATTATTGCCTCCACCAGTTTTACAACAATAAATGTCAAGCTTACAGGTCTGTAGCTTCCCGAGTGACCTTTGCCTCTTTCTTAAACAATGGCTTCACTTTTCCAATCCTCCAGTCCATCGGGATTACGCTAGTGTGCAGAGGTGCCTGGATAATATCTGTCAACATGGCCTCAATTTGCACCCTTATGTCTCTCAACAACCTATAATGCATCTCATTTGGACTGGCAACTTCTGAGTGCTGTCAGCCTTTTTAGCTTACCTTCTTAATCTATTACACATTATCTCCCATCATCAGCATTGTGCAGGTCTCATATGGTTTGAATACCTAAGAATAGATAGGTCTGCCACAGAGGGACTATAATTAAGGTTCACTAGACTGATTAGAGGGACAGTGGGATTGTCGGATGAGATGAGAATGAACAGAGGGGGCCTATAAATTATCTGTGGTGTCCAGGGATGGGCAGTTAGGTGGTTAGCCATGGTAGATGCAAAGTTACGGAGATAGGGTGGGGGTCTGGGTCTGGGTCTGGATGAATGCTCTTCGGAGGGGCAATGCAGACTTGATGGGCTGAATGGCCTCCTTCCGATTCCATGATATTTACTCTTCTGCAACAGATGGAGAGACTTTGTGGGACTATAAGTGTAATGAGGCTTCATGGCTTGCATTTCAGCTAATGCAGACACAGGGGCGAAGTGACCTCTTTTCTGCTATAAACATTCCATGATTCTATTAGATAAAGAACTCTGACACAGTACAGCAGGCTGGAGGCAGGAAGAATCCTTCCACTTGCTGGGGTCTCTACAACCAGGATTCATAGTTAGATAATGGATATCAGAGAGGTTGAGACAGGCAGTCTCCTGATCCACAGTGCAGGCATAGTCACCGATTAAGCTCACGGGATGCAAAGTGAGATTTCTTAGAGAAAGATGTCAAGAACTGTAATGAAAGTATGGAACAAGGTTATTAAATTGAAGATCAGAGTAGAGTGGTAGAACATGCTATATAGTCTGATCAACCTATTCTTGCTCCTCTTTCTACCTTACAAAGTTCTCAGCAAGAACAATGCCCCAATCAAAGCAAGTCTTAGAACATGATGTTGTGCCGAAACATGATGCCAAAGTAAACTAATACCTTCTGCCTGCCCTTGGTCCATATCCCTCCATTTCCTGCATACTCCTGTGATTATCTAAGAGTCTCTTAAATGACCCTATTGTTTCTGCCTCCACCACCACCTGTGGCAGCACATTCCACACACCCACCCTTTTGTGTTAAAAACTTGCCCCTCACATCTCCTTTGAACTTTCCCCCTCTCACCTTAAATGCTTGCACCCTAGTTTTAGGCATTTCAACTCTGGGAAAAAGATTCTGACCATCAACCTTATCTATGCATGTCATAAATTTTACAGACTTTTATCAAGTCTCCCCTCAGCCCCCGCCACACCAGAGAAATCAACCAGAGTTCTTCTAGCCTCTCCTTATAGTTCACACCTTCTAATCTGGTATTCTGGTAAACTTATTCTGCAACTTCTCCAAAGCCTCCACATCCTTTCTGTAACGTGGCGACCAGAACTGAACACAGTACTCTAAGTGTGGCCTAACCAAAGAAAGACTTATAAAGCTGCAAAATGATATCCTGACTCTTGAACTCAATGCGCTGACCAATAAAGGCAAGCATGCGATACACCTTCTTCACAAACCTATCTACTTGCGTGGCCACTTTCAGGGTGCTTTGGACTTGAACCCCAAGATCTTTAGGTGATAAGAGTGCAACCAAGCTGCACTAAGATAGTATGTGGCTTTCAACGTAGCATGTACATGTCTGATCCAAGGCCCATAACTATCATTCCTTCCAGGATCCCAAGAGCAAGGGCCGACTGGTGTGTTGTGCTGGTATGATGTGTGCAATAGGCACAAAGGCTAAGCCCTTCCAAACTGATTTATGCATGAAAGGGGTCACACTGTGAACAGAACTAAACTAAAACAAGATGCTTTCCTTAAGGGAGTAAAAACCAATGTAAATGAAATAACTCAATGATGTCCATCCCAAATAGAAAATTGTGGGCCTCCCAGACAGCAATGTTTTCAAACTACATAAAATTCAAGTATAATTAGATCACTCAGCCTGGAAGCTACAAAGCTGTCAAAGTTTTGTCTGCCTCATTTCACCACTGCCCCGAGTTCTTCCTGTCCACCTCCAATACCCTATAATCCCTAATCTCCCATCAACCTAATCGGCACCACGTCTGCTTTCATTTAAGGGAATATCTCAGTCTTCCACCACTTCCTTTGCAAAGACTTTTTCCATCCCTCCAGCCTCGTGAAATAAATTTATGGAAGGCATAGCATGCCACGAAGACACAGGACAGTTTGTGGGAAATACTGAAATGCTCTGCATGAGCAGTTTAAACATCTGAATCTAACGCTCAACAAGCACATTGTCTGCTCAATAGCAGCCTTGCAGATGCATACATGGTTTTCCTTACTGATATTATGAGCCAAGTCTTCTGGAAGTCTCACTTTTCTCCCAGTCTTTGAAATAACACAGTGCAAAGATATCCAAGTACTCTGATTTCTCCACCACTAATCTTCATAATTCTGCCGTTAATATTTTGTATAATCTTCAGGCCCGCCACTACTTTTCACACAGTTGTGTGCTTTTGGCTCCCCCGCACAATCTTGACTTCCTTAGTTAGCAATGGAGGCTAAGACCATAAGACATGGGGGATGGGGGGGGTGGAAACAGAAGTAGGCCATTCGGCCCACTGAGTAGCAGGTAAGGTCATTGCTGATCAGAAAATCCTCAACTCCACTTCCCTGCCTTTACTCCAGAACCCTCGAGTTCCTCGCTGAATAAAAATCTGCCATTGCAGCCTTAATGTTCTAAAGGACACAGCTTCAATAGCTCTCAGCGGTGAATAATTCCACATTTACTACACCCTGGGAGAAGAAATTTCTCTTCTCAGTCTTAACTGAATGACCCCTTCCTTGGGGGTTCTGCTTTTCAGTCCAATAATCTCCCGAGATTCAAGAGAAACAACCTCTCAACATTTACTCTGTGAAGCCCCCTAAGTATTTTATATTTCAATAAGGTTGCTGCAGTCTTGTAAACTCCAAGTTGTCGAAGGCCAAAGTACTCATCTCTTAAGAAAACCCTCCCTACTGGGAACAACCTACTGAACCTTCTCCGGACTGCGAGTATGCCTTTCCTTAGGTGAAGAGACCAAAATATTCCCAGTACTCCAGGTGTAGTCTGATTAGTGCCTTGTCTAGTTTTAGCAAGACCTCTGTTCACTTTGAAGTGAAGCTCATCATTCCATAAACGTTCCACATTCCCTAAAGAATTTGTAATTTTGTGATTCATGCATGAGGACGCCCAAATCCCTTTGTGCGGCAGGACAATGGAGCTGCTCTCTCGTGAGAGAGACAGAATGGTGGTCAGTTAATGAGGGTCACTATGCCTTGGGGAGGGGAGAGGTTGAGATAATCTTTATGGTAACCTCAGCCAGTGCATGAATTGAAACTAGGCTGTTGGCATTACTCTTTATCGCAAACCTGCCGTTCAGCTATCTGCAGCCTTTCAGCATTTAAATAAAATTTGAGCTGCTCAGTTCCTCTTGGCAAAGTGCATAATCTCACATTTTTCCACATTATAGTCTACAGCCAGGTTTTTACCCACTCACTAAACTTGTCAAGATTTTCTGTTCATCAATGTCCTTCCTCCATTTTCTTTTCACTTGAGAGGCATAAGATGTTTACAAAGTCCTTTAGTTACTGATTAAAGACCACAGCTTAGAGCGATTGGTGGCAGAAAAGACAGACCTTCTTCAGGCTTCAGGTAGTTTTACTGCAGGGACTGGTTTGGGGGGGGAGGGGGTGGGGTGGGTGGGTGTTGGTGGCACACTCCAAATGCCTTTCTAGCAGTCTGGCTCAGCTTGATAACTTGCTACTCCAAAAAAAAAAGTCCTGAAAACACTGAACTCCTCTTCTAGACTGCTTTTGCAAATTTTATGCATCTAATCTGTATGTAAATTATAATCACCCATGATTATTGCTGTAGCTTTCTCACAGCATCCATGACTTCCTCCTGTATATGCCACCCTGCAGTGTGGTTCCTGTTATCTGGCCTATTAACTACTCCCACAGATGAGTCTTTACTTTCACTATTTCTTATTTCTACCTGAACTGAATGTACATTTTGAACTTCAAAACTAAACCCTTGAATATTTAAGTTCCAGCGTCTGTTACCTTGCAGCCATGTTACATTACAGCTATCAGATCATACATGCTTGTGCTTTCAAATTGTCCGTTTTGTTATGAATGCTACATATTCAGAAGCAAAGCCTTAAGCTCTGTCTTTTTACTATTTTCACAACCTCTAATCTTATCTATTAGCAGACTTGAGTTTCCAAGTTCTGTCCCTTCCTATCACACTCTGACTGTCGTGTTCCTTTATTGCTATCTTGCTTTCTTGCCTTGTCGTCTCTCTTGAACTGTTAAAATTTTCATTCACTCGATTCCTCATTGACACTATTTAGTTTAAAGCCCTCTCAACCACCCTAGGTGTACAACTCTTCACAACACTGGTATCAGCATGGTTCAGGTGAAAACTATCCCAATAGCACAGCTGACACTTCTCATAAAACTGGTGCCAGCGTCCCATGAACTGAAATCCATTTCTCGTATACCAACCATTGAGCAACACATTTAATTCTTTAATCGTAATTACATTTTAATCAATCAGCATGTTACATTTACCTTTAAAGTAAAAAAAAGTTAGGGTCTAGGCTACCTTAAAATGTTTTGAATGGGTTTAGTTCATAACACCAGCATCTGCACTATTTTTTAGATTAAATAGAGACATCACATGAAACTAGAATAATAATCAAACCTTAGACTAGAATAAGGGCACTGTCCATTCAAAAGCTATTCTTCTCACTTAAAATGGTTTTCTCCCCAATCAAGCTGAGTTGCCAACATCTGTTTCTTTGTATTCAGCAATCCTATTAGACTCTCCCAAGTTATATAAACAACTAAGTTCTTTTCTATACACACAGTAAGGTACTTAATATCTTAAAACACAAATGTAACATTTCTATTTATGCCATCATGGAAAAAACTGATGGCTTAATGCCATACTCTGTGGAAGACACGCCAATTATAAAAATGGCAACCTTTTCCAAATTCACTTGTGTAACATGGATGTCGCTGTCTGGCCAGCAATTTTGTTGTCAGTCCCTTGTTGCCAGTCCCTAGTTGCCCTTGATAAAGTGGGTGTGAACTGCCTCCTTGAGGACTTTTCAAGTTAGGATGGTGATTGGCTTGAAAGGGAACTTGCAAGCGATGGAGTTCCCTTGTATCAACTTTCCTTTGCATTTTACTGCCCTTGGCTTTCTCGACGGAAGTGGCTGTGCATTTGGAAGGTGCTGTTTAAGGATCTTTGGTTGATATATGCGGTGCATCTTGTAGATAGTAGAACATACCACTGCTACTAAGTATTGGTGGTGGAGGGAGCGAGTGATTGTGAAAGTTGTACCAATCAAGTTAGCTGCTTTGTCCTAAAAAGGTGTCAAGCTTCCTGTTGTTGGAGGTGCACTGATTAGGCAACTGGGGAGTATTTCATCACATTCCTGACTTGTGCCTTGTAGATATGGAACAGACTTTGGGGAGTCAGGTGGTGAGTTACTTGCTGCAGTCAAGTTAGATTGCGTACTTCACACAATCTAGTCTATTGCATTCACTGCTCATAACTTGATCCCCTCTACATTGTGGAAATGAAGCACAGACTGGGCGACCGCTTCGCAGAACACCTATTTTCTGTCCGCAAAAAAAAGAATCTGAGCTTCCAGGTGCCTGCCACTTTAACACACCACCCTGTTCCCTGGTCAACATCCGTCTCAGCCTTGCTGCAGTGCTCCAGCAAAGCTCAGTGCAAGTTGGAAGAACAGCACCTCATTTTTCCCTCGAGGACCTTGCTGCCCTCTGGACTCGATATTGAGTTCAATAACTTTAGGGCTTGAGCTCTCCCATGTCCTTATCCCAAGCCACATACATCAGGTCTTGTTAACACAGTTCACTATTACACACAACCCATTGTTACCCACTAACAGTCCCCATTAATAGTTATTCACCCACCTAGTCAGATCATTATCGATTTCTTTGTCAGCCTAATTGTAGTTCTCTCTCTTTGGGTCTATCCCCATCCCTCATTTACTCCTTACCCCCTACCCCAACCCTTCTGCATATAAACTGATGTTTTCCTACCTACCATCAGTTCTGAGGAAGGGTTACTCAACCCAAACATTAGCTCTGATTTCTCTCCATAGGTGCTGCCAGACCTGCTGAGCTTTTCCAGCAATTTCTGTTTTCGTTTCAAATAAGATTGTTATTGGAGATGGTCATTGCCTGGCATTTTTGAGGCATCAGTGTTACTTCCCTTTTTTTTGCCCAGATCTTGTTGCATTTGAACATGGATTGCTTCAGTATCTTCTGATCTTAAGATGGAGTGAAGGTCAATTATCAAATACATCTCACTTACAATTCTTATAGCTACGACTGAAGGTCTTTCAACTCATTAACCTTTGATTTGATTTGATTTATTTATTGTCACAAATGCTTTGTTACAAAATACAGTAAAAAAGTATTGTAGTGTGTCACCATTCTGCATTTAAAATGTGACTTCATTTATACATTTCTAATTACAGTTAGTAATACCTTTTACACTTTTTCTTCAGCTCTTCAAGTTCACCAAGAACTTTCCTCAATTTGGTTTTGCATTGATTGGGACCCAATTCCTGCATTTAGCAAGCAAAGCACAGTTAATCACCTTTTTAGATTCAAAGAGAATTTGTCTTGACAATTGGCAGGCATTGCTCAACATAGATAAATCTATGCAGTGAGCACAAGGAAGGGCATTAAACAATGAAAACAAACTGAATGATGAAATACTACTGATACTTACACAAGGGCCCAAACTGTCTTTGGCAAAACAGTGCAAGAACTTTCAAATCAGAAGCCCCATCCCTGAACCAGGCACCCACCATTTTTGCCAGGATGGGTTGTAGTTTACACACCCATGGGTCACAAGGCTGCTGCACATATAAAACTGCATTTGCCTTCAATTTTAATTTGCGAGATATCCAAAACACAACTACTGAGCTTTAGACTTTTGAGCCAAAACTCAAAATTTGCAGGAGATATGGGGAGATACAGAACCCTTTTGGAGAAATCCAGGTGCCCCTTTCAGAGGGGCAGCGGACTGTTTGGGAGAAGTCTGGTGTTCTTTGAACTGTGTATTAGAGAGCGCAACTTTGCCAGCATGGGTTGATTGGGTATAGTTTGTATATTGCTTGTTGCGAGCTGCTGAAAGGGGCCATTTGATATGATCCCTTAGTCTTTGGAAAGTACGGCCTGCAGGGAAGTCACTATCTTGCAGATTGCTTTGTGCCCTTTTTCTGCATTATGCTTGCTTACGAAGAAAATGTCTTAGGTCTTAAATACAAAGTTGTTGACAAGGTCAACCCTGTAACATGTAGAACTGTAGGAATCCTAATGTATACAAATGAAGGTGGGCACGCAGTAGATGGCAGAAGATACGTGGCTGATTTCGTGACTAATATACTAAAAAAAAAAGCTAATTTAACTATCCATTTCAAAGGTGCATTTGAATGCAGGATGAATTCATTGAGACATACAAAGAAACTGACATGAATCCATGGGTTAAATTCTAGCAAACCTATCATCCGCATCTTGGAAATGTGCAAAGGAGGAGTCAAGATGCTATTCCATCTAAGATATTTGTAAGAGCTGGGCATACAGGAGACCCCATGGCATCATCATCTCTGGCAGACCGTGGTAGATATAGTGTTAATATAACTGAATTCAATTTGCACAAAGATGGCATATCTAATTGCTATGACATTTTGTCTGCAGAATGGTACATTGGCGAATACGTTAAACTGGTGAAAGCAAATCGCCCAAACATTTGGTCAGTTAATGCTGTACACAACCATAAATAAGATAGAGTGTTAAGTGACATAATTTTTGTGTGCCTTGGGCAAACCTTACATGCATGAATGCAGTGAGAAGTGAAGATGAACCAGATGATGATTTGGTTGTGGCCAGATACAGCTAACTATTTTATACAGCTGCTATACATACTCAAATAATGCTGTGATATAGTAAGGTCAGATGTTAACAAAGTTTGTCTCAGTGTCTTCATTTCAGTAATGAGGGAGTCTAGGACTAAGACCACACTTTAAAGATAACACTTTCCTTTAAGATAAGGACAAGTTCTTTTTCTCTTTGAGATGGCTAGTAGTCTTGTGAAAATTGCTATCCCCGAAAGCAGTGAAGATTGGGTCATTGATTTTATTTAAAGCTGAGTTAGATGGACTTTTTTGATAGACAAGGGAATCAGTGGTTAACAAGCGCAGACCACCCGGAAGAGTGGATTGAGACTTGATTTAATGTCTCTTCCAAAAGTCAGTACCAGCAGTACAAGTTCTCCAAAATATTTCATAGCTAGGTTCCCAATCAGTTTTGGATAAGGCATTAAACTGACTCTGGAACACTGAACTCTTTTTGCAAACCTCAACCTAGTTTCCACAAGTGATTTTAGCCATTTGAAGTTGATTGCTACTGGCTCCGAAATACTGCCCATGGACAAAATAAATGAAGCTTAAATTTGAAAGCTGCAAATTCAGATCAGTTGGTAATGCATCATACTCTATGTAAGCACATGAAGCAAAGTGGCACTGCTTCATAACAATACTACAGTTATAGCATTATAAGGTCAGACTTTAAATAAGGTCAACCTGATTCTGGACAGAAACTGGAGTCATCATGCATAGGGTTTAGCTCAACTTAACTTGAATCAGGCTTGAATGCCAGCTACACATAAAACAATGAGGTTAGTTAACACTGACATTAAATTTGTTGTGCTATTAGACCTCAGGAAATACAAGATTCTACAACAATGACAACAGTGTTCCAGAGTGCTTTGGAACAGACTAAGGATGAGAAGGATATTGTAAAAATGTAAGTTTGTTGATTCTTTCTTATATGCCCTTCTAGGTGAAAAATTCTAAAATGGGATATGTATTTCAATTTCATGAGCAGCATCTTAACTTGTGTAGTACAAACATCTAGTTGACCAAAATAAAAATCGTACCTTTGAATATGAATTAAAATCTGTTGTCTGTAAGACCGTATTGATGGATTTCTCCTCTGTGGTGACCTTAGCTGTCTGTGTGCTTTGTTGTTTCACAGTAGATTCAACAATGGACCACTTTGTATTACATGCAACATTTCCATACTTTCTACTTTGTCCCAGAGTTGGTCTATTTTTGCTCATCAAAGTTATATCTGTGTTGTCAGCTCGGTCAACAACAGGGATTACAGCTGTTGTGTCTTTATCCATGGTGAAATCAGTTCTGAAATCAGTGCATGCATCAATATATTGGTTTACCTTCATAATTAAACCTTTTGAGCTCTTTTTCCAACAGTTGTCACATTTCACTTGGTTTTGAGGACAAGTTCCTTCAAGCAAAGTACCACCTCCAGGAGCTGTCAAGTCAGATGTCTGTGTGACACAGTTGATAAACCGATTGTCTTCAGTTATCTCTAATGGTTCAAATACATCATTCACTTGGCTCGTCACATCACAGTAATGGTCTGCTACTGCTACACTTGCAACAATGCTATCCTCAGCAGCTGACACAAATGAATCATCAAAAAACTTCCGTTCATCTAAATCTGCTGACATTTCATAACTAACTGCAGTTAGTTCACAGGTCATCTCCCATCCTGGACGATCTGGACTTTCACATGCACATTCGGTATTGCTGTTCTGTAATATGTCTTCAGCTTTTGAAATAATATTGGTAGAAGTTACAGTTTCAATCGTGTTAAATGGCACCAATGGTACCTGACTTTCACTTTCAATGTCTATTGATGTACTATAGGTAGATTGGTCATTGGCAAATTCATTGTCTTGATAAAGGAAGCATCCTTCTCTTAGATTAACACTCTCCAACAGTACATTAGTCTGAAGGACATTGTTACATGAACCTTCTACTTGTTCTAACATGCTCCCATTAGGACCTATGTTGTCACCATCATTGAATGCACTTTCTGAGGTCCCAGCAGATTTACATTCGAGAAGGTGAGTTTCAGCTGACCTTTCTGCACATTCACAAATAGCTATTTCATTATTCTCATGTATGAACGATCTTGGTGTTGAAGTGACTGCAGAAATAAAAGAGGTCTCATCGATTTCTTCAACTGGAGGAATACAACGTGCAAACTGATTAGATTCTGCAGGATTCTGAGCATCCGCATCAGGAAATGGTTCTATATTCAATCTCCCCAAATCCTTACATTCCGGAATGTATTGATGCAACGTTTCTCTTTTACCCTCCTGAAAACAATCACTAGCAGCTTGCTCCAAGTTCATTTCATTTAGTTTCCTGTACATTTCAAACTCTGTGTCCAAAGACAGGGTCGATTCATTTCCATACTCTTTCATCAATACTAATTTCTGCTTGTTCTTCTCTTGCTCAACAGCCAACACTAAATCAGTTTCCTTTGTCAGATCCTCAACAACTGAGCTTCCATTAGAGGAGTGAGTTTCATATGCTGACTCCAAAGCGTCTGAAAATTGAGATTTTGTCTCAGCAATTTCTTCAGCACGTTGAGTCGTTAATACCCTATCAAAGGTGTGAGGTTTCATTCTAGAGTCAAACAGCTGATTAATAGGTTTATCACAAATGCCTTCATTTGTTTTCTGCCTTTCAGGATTAGGGCTAACCGCTCTGAAGCGCAGGAATGCTTTCTCAGCAGTGGAAAAAGATGCAAGGATTCTCTGGTTGTGCGCAAGAAGCATATTCTTATCTATAAAATTTGTAATAATGAGTGTAATTAAAATTAAATAACTCTATAAAATGCTCTCTCTGTAATCTCATGGAAAATTGACCAGTATTCAATACCTGGAAAGCCACATGTTCACCGCATTATTTCACACTTTAAATTATTTAACCACAACTCTGGTAACAGTTGAAGCACTGCAGTGGGCCTTAGTACACTGGACTTGGGTAGATTAAAAATATTTGCCAAGACAGTCTCAAAGTACACATATGGATAATGACTGTAACTGTGGGACTGGGATGGGGGGTGGGGGAGTGCGGTGGTGGTGGAGATAGTATATTCACGCAGAAAACCATGAGTAGGCAAGCCCGGAGTGGACTTTCGGCAGCTGTGGCTGAGCAGAGTTTGGGCTGGTGTGTGACCCGACAGCATCGGCGACGGCTGCATTGGTGAGTTCCAGTGAGGACTCATGGTGGCGGCAGCATCTGTGGAGGGGAGATGGCGGCAGAGAGGTTCCGATGGCGCAGCAAGGGGGCCGGTTGTTGGCTAGTCCAGGCCCATGGCTGAGCACTTAACAAGATGGACTGTAAAGATGAATTTTATTTTTCTGTCTTTATATTTGATGTTTTGGTTCTTTTCTTCTGTATTTTAAGATGGCGCCAGAGAGTGGTGACACTATACAACACTTTTCTCTGTATTTCATAACAAAATACACGTGAAAATAAATAAATCAAATCAAAATTTCTGAGTGGTAGCCAATGATTAGTGACATACCAGGGATCAGTACTTGGACTCTAGTTATTCACAATGTTCGTTAATTTAGATAAGGGAACTACATATTAAATCTCCACATTTGTCGACAACACAAAGTTGAGTGGTAGGGTGAACTGTGAGGAGGATGCAGAGATGCAACTTAACGCTAGGTATGTGAAGAGAAAAAGATAAATGATAACAAATGTAGAATGTAGATCCCTTACAGTCAGGAAAGGGGAAGTTAATGGAGAACAAAGACATGGCAGACATGTGTTCACAAAGCAGGACACAAATAACATCTCAAAAATACTGGCGGACACAGGGTCTAGTGAGAGGCAGGAAAAAGGAAATTAACATTATGAGGGAAATGGTACTGGAAAAATTCATGGATTAGATGCTGATGAATACCCATGGGCCTGGTATCCCACATCCCACAGTACTTAAAGAAATGGTCCTTGAAATAGTGGATGCATTGGTGGCCATCTTTCAAGATTCTATAAACTCTGGAGCAGTTCCCATGTATTGGAGGGTAGCTAATGTACCCCCTTTTTATAAGTAGTGGGGTTAGAGAGAAAACTAGGAATTACAGACTAGACAGCCCGATATTGGTAAGGAAAATGCTAACATCCATCATATTAAGATTTAATAACAGAGCACTTGGAAAACAATGACAGGACTGGACAGACTCAGAGATAACAAGGTGTAGAGCTGGATGAACACAGCAGGTCAAGCAGCATCAGAGGAGCAGGAAGGCTGATGTTTCGGGCCTAGGGCCTTCTGAAGAAGGGCCTGCTATCTCTGGACAGACTCAGCATGGGTTTACAAAAGAGAAATCGTGCTTGATAAATCTACTGGATTTTGAGGATTTAACTAACAGAGCCGATAAGGGGGAAGTCAAGGATACTGTTTACTTGGACTTTCAATAAGATCCTACATAAGACATCAGCATGTAAAATTAAATATTTGGGATTGGAGATAGTGTCCTGACACGGACAGAGAATGGGCTGACAGGGAACAAGATTTAGACGAGGGAACTAAAAATACTATCTCAATATTTGTAGGCAACACAAGGCTGGGTGGGAGGGTGAACTGAGAGAAGGATGCAGAAATGGCCCAGAGAGATTTGGCCAAGTTGAGTGAACGGGCAAATGTGTGGGAGATGAAGTATAATGTGGATCAAGTGGCATTTTTCACTTTGGTAGCAAAAACAGGAAGGAAGATTATTATCTGAGTGGCGATAGTTTGGGATCGGGAGAGGTGAAACAAAGGGGCAGTGAAGAAAACAAATGGTATGTTAGCTTTCCTAGTGACAGAATTTGAGTACAGGAGCAGGGACATCTTGCTGTAACTGTACAGGGCCTTGAGATCACTCCTGAAATACTATGTGCAGTTTTAATCTCCTTGTCTGAGGAGGGATGTTCTAGCTATGGGATGAGTGCAAAGGTGGTTTACCAAACTGATTCCTGTGATGGCAGCTCTAATGTACAAAGAGAGACTGGATAGGTTAGGACTATAGTTGCTGGAGTTTAGAAAAATGACGGGGGATTCTAACAGGACTAGATAGGGTAAACACAGGATGTCCCTGATGACTGGAGAGACCTGAACCAGGGGGTCATAGTCTAAGGTTACAGGGTAGGCCATTTAGGACAGATTAGGAAAAATCTCTTCCTGCAGACAGTGGTTAGTCTGTGGAATTCTGTGCCACAGAAAGTAGTGAAAGCCAAAACGTTGAACATTCTCAAGGAATTAGATATTGTTCTCAGATCTAAAGCATAGGGGAATGCAGGAATAGGGCATTGAGTTGGAAGGTCAGCAACGATAATGCTGAACGGAAGAGCGAGCCTACTCCTACTTTTATTTTCACTTTCAATGGTTGAGGACTGGTTTGAGCTGGCTGATACCTCATCCATTTCATCCTCTGTCAATCAAACACCCTGCTTACACTACATGGATTCATACAGTAAGCACGCCAACTTTGGTGAGATCCTAAGCCTCTGTGGAAATGTAGCCTGGAATACATTGGTGCCTTCAAGGAGGGGTAAGACATAACTAGGTTAATACTATTACCCACTGACTCTTCCTGGTTTTAAAACATATAAAAACATTACCAGTTTTATTATATTTTCTCTGGACCAGAATCTTGACGCCTGGGTATTTTTCACAGATCAATGGTAAAAATCAACGCAGATAAAAAAAAACTGATTGTGGAAAGAATAAAGTTCAAAATAATTAAAGATCTTTAGGATTTGCTGAGATGAAAATCACTCAATATTCACTGCATTATGCTTATTTAAAATAAAAGAACAAAAGTATTCAGATTTTAAAATATTTACACATTGAGCAGAATTAACTATTTATTAGATAACTTGGAAATAAGCTATACAGGAGTTATCAAATCCACTGGGTAACAGAAGAATTAGTCCATACTGTAAGAGCATGTTGGTGCCGACTCAATGAGCCACGTCCTCCTTTTTTGTGTGATGACTCTATATGCAAGTCTCTCAAACACAAAGTAATGATAAGCAACAGATTACTCAAGAGCTAAAAAAAAACAACTTTTAAACTGTTTTAAAACAGCCTGATGATGAGAGTTGCTGTTAACCAGTTGTCACAAGTTGAGTAAGTGACAAAGTAAAGTTCTTCTGATAAATACAACACTTGTGGGGCTGCAGCAAACAACATTTTTGTCACCTAACCCTGTTAAAATCACAATGTAGAATATTTAAAGATCTTTCTTCCCAAGCTGTACAGCCAAATACAATGTTCATGATAACTACAGTCAAACCATCAATTTGTAATATAGCACCTTTGCTATACAGCAGGCTGCACAAGATGTACCACAAGAAATGGGCATCAAACAATAATGGTAGAGTTCCAGGGTCTCAGGGAAACTTCTGAAGGCAAAGTATTAGCAAGCTCCAACTGCTTAGGGAAAGAATGTCAGATAAAAGAGAAGTTCTTTGCCATTAGAGATTGGATTGATTGAGGATATTTGTCTCACCAGTGGGCAAAATTGGAAACAAAGCTGAAGATACTGCTGTAGTATTGCATAACAGACAAAGATACTAAATTCAAAACAAGATTAATAAACTGGAGGTATTGCCTGTAAATTCAGTTAAGATAAATGATCCCAGGGCACATTGTAAGTAATAGAATTTTGGCCCTCACCAAACAACCACTCCAATCACATTAGCTGATCATTTGTCTGATATGCTTTTTGTGGGACTTTATTATAAGCAGCTGTGAGAGGGTAATACCATCATCAGCATCCTTCACTCACACAAGATGATGGTCATGCAGCAAACAAAATCTGTTGGGAATAGAGGAGGTTTATATAATGTACTTTTGTTAATGGCTGATTAGTCGTTTAGTCTCATATGAAATAGTTATCATGTGCAATTGTGTTGTCGATGTTGGCATCAATGGACAAATTGGGGCCACGACTGAGCTGATGCTAAGGCACTACATAATGAAAGATCTGTTTATTTCTAAAACAGGAATGCTGAAAAGTAAAATTATTAAATGTATGCCTGTAACCAATGTGAACTAACAAATAATGGTACTTAAAATAGCTGAAATTTTAGGGGCAACAAATTTACATTAGTGCATTTTAAATAGCTTGCTTCAAATGGCATGTTCAGAGCCAGCGAGATTGATTTTTGACTGCTTAATCAGGTGATAACATGTCCCTGATGTGGCTAAGATGAAATCTTAAGCTGAAACACTATTCTTGCCTGCATTTAGCACAAGAAACTACGGAGGTAGTGCTAGGAATGGGCAACAAGAGGGTTAGGGGTTTACTGGCATTTAAATTATATACTAACATAAATAAATCACTACAAAGAATTGTGGATATTATTTAAAACAATATCAACTATTATACTGTTGGGAACTTTGAAGAGGACTTACAAAACATATCAGGAAATTTTCTGTACCACTTTGTCAACACTTCACCAAAACACTAACGCACAGGCTGGGCATTGTTTTAGAAATTGACTAAAAATGACCGAGTGCTGTGGAAATCTAACTTATAGGAGCACCATGAAAATGTGAGTTCTGGCCCTGGACTTCTGCTGGTGGTCAGTGATGAAGAAACTGTTATCCATCTCCTTGTCAAACGCACCTTAGCCAAGGAAGGGTGGAGATGGAGCGTTTTCATTTAAGTTCATCTTGAGCAACTCCATGACACAGGACTCTGTGCTCATTTGGCAGTTCCTAGGCATGCATATCAAGATAAATATGAACTGCACCTGGAAAACCATTAACTCTGTGAAAGATACTCTTGGGTTTGCCTGAAATTTGCTGATCTTTCAGTCCATGGAATAGTCCTTGACCAGGTGTTGCAGATCAGCATATTCCAAGCTCCGGGTTTACAGTGCATCCCGCAGCATGAAGTTCTGGGCAGCTGCTGCAAAGATATAGTGGGGAAAGGTCGCTGTCCTTAAGCTGCATTGTTTTGAATTCAATACTGCACCCCCCATCCCATGCTGTGTACCGCACAAAAAATGCACAATGTAAATCACATGTATTGAGAAGGCATTAAGGCACCAGAATGAAAAATGTTGTATAGAGACCTTAATATAGATTTCAAATTACAAGTTATAGAAACTGTAATGTTTTTCCCTCAGGCTGCATACACAATGTGGAATGTCATTACTAAATATGAAGGCTGTTACAATCCTATACATTGAATTTGTTTCCAAAAATTCTGTAAGATTAAAAACTGAAATAATTCAAGTGGAACGTGGCAAATGTAATTCCACTGTTTAAAAAAGGAGGAAGGGAGAAAACCAGGAATTACAGACCGGTCAACCAATTATAAAGGATGTGATAACAGGACACTTAAATGTCAACATGGATTGATGAAAGGAAAACAATGTTTGGCAAAGCTGGAGTTTTTTGAAAATCTAATACTCATACCTTCCAAATACAAAGGCTGCTCTCCATCTTTTATTGGTTCACTGCAGTTCTTACATTTTTGTGTACTTAAGGCATTGCAATAACTGCACTTTTCACAAGGCCAAATGCAGTAAAATGTAGGCATTTTTGATCTAAATGAAAAAAAAACCCAGTTAACTCAAATAGCTAACATTCTCACTCATTTTCATAGTCTTAAAAAAAAAATTATGCACTAGCCAAGCACTTAAAAGTATACATTTGACTTAAGCGCCTTATCACATTCAGATACGTTGAAGCTGTTGCTTAACAAATTACCCAGAAGTGCAGAGTTCTCTGGAGACAAAGAATTTACAGATTTCTTTGGTCCCTTTTCAATGGTGTCCTCAGTTACATAGCTCAAATAGTTTCAAGTGGGGGAATGGGAGAATATCTCTGGAACAAAAACTGTTCAGTTGCTTAAAATTACAAAAAGCCAAGCACTATCTGGTACAGTACTGCACAGAAGCTCATGTACCAATCATAAGTCAGTTTCATAGAAATTCTGCACTGTATTGCTGGTCTCCAACATGGAAAAGCTGCATTAAATGCTTCTTTCAGAGACTAAAACTAGGTTCTATACATTCAGTAATAAATCCAATAAAAATCTTATTTATCCAAAGTGTAACTTAGGAACATGCAAATTAGGAGCAGGAATAGGCCACTTGGCTTCTTCAGTCTGCTCCACCATATAATATCATGATTTATCAGATTATTCCACATCCTCACCCATCTCTGATAACCTCTTACTCCTTTGCTAATCAAGAATCTATTCCACCTTAGCACAAATATTCTAAACTCTGCTGCCACTCCTTTTCAGGAAAAGGATTCCAAAGACTCATGACATCCTGTGAAAAAAAAAGTTCTGCTCGTGTCTTAAATGGACAATTCCTTATTTGTTAAACAACTAATTTCACATTCTCCCACAAGAGGGAACATTTTTCTATTTTCACCATGCCAACACCCCTCAGGATTTTATATTTCAATCAGAATTCAAATTCAAATTTGTTTAGAATGGTCAGAATGTGGAATGTACCACAAGTAGTAGTTGAGGCAAATGGCACTGGTATGGTTTAACAGGAAACTAGATAAACATGCACGAGAAAGGAAAATGATATGTTCCAAGAATGAGGTGAAGCAGGAGAGAGGAAACATCTGTGGAACATGAACACTATCATGAACCAGCTGGGATTTGTTTCTGTATTGTGCATTTTACGTAATTAATATTCGGAGCATTTCAGGTCAGGCAGGCAGTAAAGATAGTCTTGGTTTGAATACAAGTTGTTGAATACAGAACAGAAGTTTTATCACACTATAAAAATCCTGAAAGTACAGAGCTGCCCTTGCTGTCACCTCAGGTTTTGAAGACCGAATGGGTGATTCAGATCTTAGGGTAGAAAAGCAAATCTTGTTCTTTTTTAAAACCACTTCTGGCTACATATTCACCAATTGACATAAAGCTTCTCCTCCTTCCAAGATCATAACCTCTGGTACCTGGAAGGACAAGGGCAGTAAATATATGGGAACACCAACACCTTCAAGTTCCCATCCAGCCACACACTATCCTGACTTAAAATAAGATCGTCATTCCTTTATTGTTGCTGTGTCATAATCCTGGTTCAGGAGGCCCTGCCACTAAGTATCTGTGGTAAAGGGATCTAACGATTAAGGTGGTGGATGAAGCGCCAATCAAGTGAGTTGCTTTCTCCTGCAAGGTGTCAAGTTTCTTGAGCATGGAGCCACGCTTATTCAGGCAAGTGAAAGGTATTCCAACACACTCCTGACTTGTACCTTGTAATGGAGGACAGGCACTGGAGAATGTAGAGATGAGTTACACACTACAGAATTCCTAGCCTCTGGCCTGTCTGTCACCACTGTTCACATGACTGGTCCAATTTGGTCAAAGATAGCCTCCAGCATCAGAGTAAGGGATTCAGCTAGTGTAATGCCATTAAATGTTCTAGGGGGATGGTTCGATTCGGTCTTTTTGGAGATGGTATTGCCTGACACTTATGCGATACAGATGTTACTTGCCACTTATTAGCCCAAGCCTGGGTGTTCTCTCGGTCTTGCTGCACATGGACATGGTCTGCTTTAATATCTAAGAGACATAAATCGCATTGAACATCAGGAATGTTAACTCTGCTTTGTCCCTTATATATGCTGTAATTTCTGTTTTTACTTCAAGCATCTTCCCTGGTTGGAATCATACCTAGCACAAAGGAAGAATTTTCTCCATGGATGCCACTGAATTCCATTTTGCCAGGACTCCTTGGTGCTGTACTTGATCAAATGTTGCTGTGATGTCAACAGGATCACTTACACCTCTTAACTACAGAGTGGAGATATTGGAGAACTTCAATTATCGAAGTACTGATTGGGGTAATATCATAAGAAGAAAATTCTGCAACGTGATCCTCAGAACCCGTTTGATTATTATCTTTTTCCCAACCAGAAAGGAGGTATTACTGGATCTATAACTGCAGAATGAAGTCAGCCAATTGTCTGGGTAAAATCGTCTTAAGAGTATGAAGAGTTTCACTCCATTGGAACAGCCACACATTTTTCATTTTTTGATACTACAGATTGAAATAGAAGTTGTACTGTTACAACTGAAAACCAGGAATTTGAAAATCAAGTGCTGCATATTGGTGAACTGTGCAACAAAGTGGTGGTGGTGTGTGTGTCTGTGTGTGGACGACAAGGAAAGATTTCAGATGAAGAAGCACCAAGAATCTTTTCAGATAAAGGAAATTCTGCCTGGTAACAAATAACCTTAAATGCCAGGAAAAGCAGAGAGTAGTAAACATCCAGGGCCTGCACACTGACAGTGGCTCTTTCTCCCTTCACATGGAGAAAAAGACAAAGACAAATAAAAACTTAAGCAAACTTGAAACAAAATATTTATTTAAGACCTAACTTCAAGGTCACCCTTTGATTCAGCTGTTGATCACATCATTATTGGGTAAATTGTGTCTCATCATTACAACAAACAAAAGGACAGAGGAAAATAACTTTCCACCTTGCGGTTTCGTCTTATGATCTTTGGAATTTTGTTTACCTGCATATATTCTCTTCTCACTCACAGTATATGTTTTCAACCTATTGTCTTTTGTCTGTCTTCATCATGGTTGGGTGTGTGTTTTGAAACAGTAAAGCTGAATTGCATAAATTATAACTATTTTTCTTCTACTGCCCTTAAGAGTGTTGCAACACACAGTTACTTTTGCTGTTACTGAAGAAATGTGTTGGCAACTGCTTTTTTCCTAGGTAGCAGTAAGTCACAAAGATTGGTCAGTTTGGAGCTCTCATTGGGATTTTATACATTCAGTTGAGAAATAGTAGGGCACGATTATCAGCACACATGTCCCACTTAAGTCTTGACACTACTGTCTGGATCCATCACGATTTGAAAACAGTTTAATCAGATCTCCCTTAGCCTTCTCCTCTCCAAGGGAAATCAGCCCCATAAACCACTTCTTCACTTTCTCCAAGGAATTCACAATCTTCCTAAGGTACGTCACCCAAAACTATAGACAATACTCCAACTGAGATCTAACTGGTGTCTGATACAAGTTCAGCATAACCTCCCTGTTCTCGTTCTCCATGCTCTTATTAATGAAGCCTGGAATACCATGTGCTTTATTAACTGCTCTCTTTATCTGTCTTGCTGCTTTTAATTACTTAAACACATATACATCCAGGTCACTTCTTCTGCACACTCTGTAGAATATTTATTTAATATTGTTTCTCCATGTTCTTTGTATCAAAATATATCTCAACTTCTGTGCATTGAACTTCATCTGCCACTTACCCACCAAATCCACTGTGTCATTGTCCCTTTTAAGTTCTACTCTGTCTTCCACACAGTTGAGACCATCATTATTTTATTTATTTCTCGGTTTTGGTTTGAACTAGGAGTCCGCTGGAGAACTGAACTTTGAGCTGTGAACGGCAATTTATTTTAAAAAAAAAAGGACTGAGGTTTGCTTTTGGGAAGTGGCCTGCAAAGATAATGCAAGTTAGTTATTGCTCCAAGAATACTATCTACAGACCACACTAAGATGTGGTTTGATGTTAAATTGTTAAAATCAAGGGACGATGGGTGCTGGCCAACCAACCACAGAGAATGTTAAAAAGAAAGATAAACCAAAGGGTCAACTGGTTTTCACTGGGCTTTTGGCTTTAAACCTGCTGGCTTGCGTTTTTGGTTGTGCTCTCTATGATTATTCTCTAGTTATTGGTTTTTGAAAATGTTGGCAAAAGAACCCCAATCTACAAGAAACAAGGAAAAGTCTCCAGAAGTCAGCGGAAGCTGCTTTGACCGAAGACTCTGGAATTCAAGCAAGATACATTCCGATATGCCTGTAATACTACCCACTGGATTTTATGGAGACTTGGTATTCATTGTTGAAATGGTTATCAAACTGGAAATTTACAACTCTTACTTTTTAAAATTTATCCCTTAACCATGTCTGTTTGTCTGTCAGAGAGAGAGTGGGGTTGTTGACCAAGGAAAATTGGGCTTAGACTGCCGATATTAATTAAACTGCCTTTTAGTTCATCTGTGCTCTGCTAAAGTTACATTATTAATAATAAATAGTTAATTTTGATTTAAGTTATAAACTTGCTGTCCAAGATTGATTATCTGTAAAGGTTGATTAGGAACAATTGAGCAATTTTAAGGGTTGAGTGTTTTAAATTTTACTGTGTTCTGAGTGCGGAGTTAGCAAATCTAATTTAATCTGGCTTACTACTCCTGTGTCGTAACACAGTTTACAATTTCTCAAGTTTTGCATCTGTCTCAACTTTTGAAATTGTCCCCTGCACCAAGATCTTGATCATTAAAGTATATGTTTTAAAAAATACTGACCTCTGGGGGGTTCTACTACAGAACTTTTTTTTCAAATAAAGGCATGATGCTTGCAATTCTCCAATTTTCCAGCACCATCCTGGAATCCAAGGTTGAAAAATTGTCAGTGCTTCTGTAAATTCCACTCTCACTTCCTTCAATATGCTTGGCTGCATCTCATCTGGTCCAAGTGTCTTATCTTTAAACATTAACACCTCATCCAATAACTCCTCTTTATCAATTTTAAACCCTACTAGTGACTGAGTTTTTTCTTCTATCATAGTCTCAGCACCATCTGCCTCATAGGTGAAGACAGATGCATCTGCTCACAGGCAGATGGATACATCTGCGTCTGCCTCAGAGTTAAACAGATAAATCAACCTTGCAAGTAAAGACATATCACCTTGCAGATAAAGGCAGATTCAAAGTATTAATTTAACTCTTCTGCCATGCCTCCAGCTTCCATACATAAATTCCCTTTTTAGTCCCTAACTAGCCCTACTCCTCCTTTTACTATCTTTTTACTATTTATTGTGCCTACACAAGTCAGGGAGTTCCCTGTTCTGTTAGATGCTAATTGCTTTTTTGTAACATCTCAGTTTCTCTCATTAGCTTTTTCATCTCCCTAAGCCGTCTGTATTCAACCTGGTTCTCAACTGTACTTTCTACCACTCACCATCATAAGCAAAGCTTTTCTTAGAGTCATAGAGTTATACAGCACAGAAACAACTCATCCACACCGAACAGATAGACCAATTGGTCAGCATTTGGCCCATATCACTCTAAATCTTTCCTATTCATGTAGACATCCAGTTGCCTTTTAAATGTTGTAATTGTACCAGCATCCACCACTTCCTCTGGCAGCTCATTCCGTACATAACAGTCAAAATCACACATGCACCAAACTTCGCATGAAAAAGTTGCCTCTTTAGGTTCCTTTTGAATCTCTCCCTTCTCACCTTAAAACCCCTAGTTTCAGATTCCCCTATCCTGAGAAAAAGACATTGGCTGCTCACCTTATCCACATCGCTCATGATTTTTATAAACTTCTAGAAGGTCATCCCTCAGCCTCCAATGCTCCAGGGGAAATATCCCCAGCTTAATCGGTCTCTCCCTGTAGCTCAAATCCTCCAACCTCAGCAATATCCTTGTAAATCTTTTCTGAACCCTTTCAATTTAACAACATCCTTCCTATAGCAAGGAGACCAGAATTGACTGCAGTATTCCAAAAGTGGCCTAACCAATGTCCTGTACAATCACAACATGACATCCCAGCTTCTATACTCAATGCACTGACCAATAACGGCAAGCATACTGAACTCCTCCTCCAGTACCATGTCTACCTGCAACTCCACTTTCAAGGAACTATGAACCAGATCCCAAGGACCCTACCATTCAGTGTACAAGTTCTGCCCGATTTGCCTTACCAAAATGGAACACCTCACATTTATTTAAATTAAATTCCATCTGCCACTCCTCAGCCAATTGGCCCATCTGATCAAGGCCCCACTGTACTCGGTGGTAACCTTCGCTACACCACCAATTTTGGTGTCATCTGCAAACTTACTAACTATACTTCCTATATTCACATCCAAATCATTTATATGTAATGACAAAAAGCAGTGGACCCAGCATCGATCTTTGTGGCACACTGCTGGTCAAAGGCTTCCAGTCTGAAAAGCAACCCTCCACCACTGCCCTCTGTCTCCTACCTTCAAGGTAATTTTGTATCCAAATTGCTAGCTCTTTTTGGATACCACGTGATCTAACCTTGCTAATCAGTCTACCATGTGGAACCTTGTCAAACACGTTGAAGGCCATATAGACAACATCCATCACTCAGCCATCAATCTTTTTTGTCACTTCTTCAATAAACTCAATCAAGTTAGTGAGACACGATTTCCTACGCTTCCTACGCACAAAGCCATGTTGACTATCCCTAATCAGTCCTTGCCTTTCCAAATACATGTAAATCCTGTCCCTCAGAATCTCCTCCAACAACTTATCCACCACTGACATCAGGCTCACTGGTCTATAGTTCTCTGGCTTTAAGTAATGGCACCACATTAGTCAACCTCCAGCCTTCCAGTATCTCACCCGCGGTTATCAATGATACAAGTATCTCAGCAAGGGGCCCAGCAATCGCTTCCCTAGCTTCCTACAAAATTCTGGGGCACACCTGATTAGGTCCCAGGGATTTATCCACCTTTACGCGTTTTAAGACATCCAGCACCACCTTTCTGTAATATGGACACTTTCAGGATATCACTATTTATTTCTCCAAGTCCTTCCGCTTCCATATCCTTCTCCACAGTAAATGCTGATGTGAAATACTCATTTAGTATCTCACCCGTCTCCTGCAGCTCCATATATAGACGGCCTTGTTAAACTTTAAAAGGCCCTATTTTCTCCCTAATTACTCTTTTGTCCTGAATGTATTTGATGATTCTCTTTGGAGTCTCCTTAACCTATTTGCTGAAGGTCAGAAATCACAACACCAGGTTATAGTCCAACAGGTTTATTTGAAAACACAAGCTTTTGGAGCCTCTCTCCTTCTTCAGGTGTTACCGCAATCTTGTGTCTTCAAATAAACGTGATGGACTATAACCTGGTGTTGTGATTTCTGAACTTTTCTACCCTGGTCCAACACTAGCACCTCCACATCATAGTTACCACTTGTTAAAGCTCTCTCATGTCCCCTTTTCGCCCTCCTGATTGCCTGTCAAGTATACTCCTTCTGCCCTTATACTCCTCTAGGGTTTCACTTGATCCCAGCTGTTTATAACTGACATATGCCGCCTCCTTTTTCTTGACCACAGCCTCAGTTTCTCTTGTAAGGAATGCTGGATAACATCTACAGCCTTGCCCTCCACACTAACACGGACATGCTGCCTCTGGGCTCTCATCTCATTTTTTAAAGATCTCCCATTCTCTGAATGTCCCTTTCCCTGTGAATAGCCACTTTATCTTAGAATTTTATCTCCGTCATCCACAGAGATATGAATTTACCTAACACTTTTTTTCCCCTCGAGGGAATATACTTTGATTGTGGCCGATCTCCTCTTCAAGGGTAGCCCATTGCTCAGTTGCTGTTATTTCTGCCAACCTTCAATTTCAATCTATTTGACCCAGCTCTTTTCTTGACCACTGAAGTCAGATCTCCGCCAGTTTGATTTAGATTTTTCATTGTGATTTCCCATTATCCACTAAACCTTAAGATGCAACAATTACTGTCCCCTAAATCATAGAATTCTGACAGTGTGAAAACAGGCCATTCGGCCCAACAAGTCCACACCGTCCCTCTGAATCCCCCTATCCTTTCCCGGTAACCCTGTATTTCCCATGTCTAATCCACCTAATTTACACAGCCCTGGACACTACAGGCAATTTAGTATGGCCAATCCTCCTAACCTGCACATCTTTGGACTGTGGGAGGAAACCGGAGCACCCGGAGGAAACCCACGCAGACACGGAGAGAATGTGCAAACTCCACACAGACAGCTGCCCGAGGGTGGAATTGAACCCGGGTCCCTGGCACAGTGAGACAGCATTGCTAGCCACTGAGGCACTGTGCTGCCCTAGATGTTCCCCACTGACACCTGGTCTACTTGGCCTACCATATTCCCATGAACCGAAACTATCACTGCCTTTCGTAGTGGACTGGACACACATTAGTGCAGTAAATTTTCCTGAATACAATACAAGGAGACTCACCCTTCACTGTCTTTCCAATGATAGTATCACACTGTATAATGTGGGTAATTGAAGTCCTCATGTTAACCGATTTGTAACTTCCTTATAGGCCCATCCTCTCCATCGTTCCTGCCAGTGGTTGGTCTACAGACAATGTAACTGTATCATCTTGCTCTTTAGAATTAACCAAATCAATTATCCTTGAACCTTCTAGGACACCCTCTTTCTCCAGTAGTGTAGTTCTCTCTTTATTCAAAAATGCCATCACTATTTTCTCATCCCATCTTTTCATAATATCTTGTAATCAAGTCAGTTGCACACTTCCTCGATCCATGTTTCTGTTACTGCCACAATATCATAAATCCACATGACAATATCAGCTTGTAATTTGCTGATTTTATTAACTATATGCCAGACATTCACGCATATGAATCATAACTCTGATTTAGAATTCATTATCTTCTTTACTCTGACTCCATCTGTTAACTTTGTAATTCGAGAGCAATTTGTCTCCCTAGTATTTTATGCACCCTGGTGATACTTCATGCTCGCTCCTGGTTCCCACATGCAGTGTTATCTTAAACCCTCCCCAAAAGCATGAGAAAAACATCCGTAAGGAACTCAGTTCCAGCTGTTCAAATGCAACCCAATCATCTTGTACATGTGCCAACTACACCTTAATTCCAATGCACAAGAAACTTAAAGTCTGCCCTCCTGTATTATCTTTCCAGCCATGCATTCATTCCACTTGTATTGCTATTTCTGTACCACTTTTGAGGTCTTGTCTGTTAAATTTTCCATTTGTCTCTCCAAATTCTCATTGCAGGACTGCATCCCTCCTTCTACCTACATGTTTGACTGCAATGCTGCCACTCATATACTTCACTGTGACTCTAATTGCCATTCAAGCTTCAAAACCTATGGCTCTAGCTTGTGCCACCACTGACTCTCCCTAAATATGGATTCATCTAGATCACATGAAGTGTTCATGATTCCCAAATACCACAGGATGGGCATTCTTTTGGCCAACATCCCTGCTATATCTTAAACTTTTTATCACTTAATTTAACCATACTTATCGCCAGTTTTGTGAAACGTAAAGTGTAGAAATTCCTGATCCCTATCACAAATTAGTTCACTCCCCTCTGTCTATAAACTCTTACCTTCCCTGTGCTAGTTTAGAAACAGTCGCTAATAGCAGCCGTTCACAAATCAATTCACAATGTTCCTGTGATGTCACGTTACTATATTTCTTTGCTACTATATCATGGTCTGGAGGTTCCACCCAATTCTGTCTCTGTTCCCAAAAAGATAAGCCCCTGCTGTTTCTGCATTCTCTCATGCTGTATCAGACACTGCAGTCCTTGAGCTGCTTCAGAAGCTGCTCAAATGGACGGGGTGCAATTTGATAGGTCAGTGATCCTGAAAAAGCTTGCTATGCTTTGAATGAATAAGTCACTAATCTGAAAAGTTTGCACCATGTGTTCTTAAAGGAGTTTGGGTGGACTCAGCAGAAGGTGCACGTAGAATGCAGGGGGGCATACCGGGAGAGGCACTGGGCATATCTAAAATGAGATATCAAGCTGGTGAACCTAACAAACAGGACGACGTGCCTGCCAAACAGCACAACTCACAGAAAGTGACAGAGCTATGTGATCCCACAACGAACAGATCAGATCTAAGCTCTGCAATCTTGCACATCCAGTTGTGAATGGTAATGGATAATTAAAGAACTCACTGGGAGGAGCAGCTCCAGAAATATCCCCATCCTCAATGAGGGAAGAGGCCAGCACATCAATGCAAAAGAGGAGGTTGAAGCACTCGCAGCAATCTTCAGCCAGAAGTTCCAAGTGGATGATCAATCTTGGCCTCCTCCAGAGGACCCCAACGTCACAGATGCCAGTCTTCAGCCAATTCGATTCACTCCATAGGATGTAAAGAAATGGTTGAAAGCACTGGATACTGCAAAGGCTCTAGGTCCCAACAACATTCAACAAGAGAATTGAGGACTCACAAATTTGCTGCGCCCCAAGCGACCCGACAATGCCCAGATACGTCAGTTATTAATCGAAGTGCAGGAGAAATCCAACCTGATCAATTACCATGCCATTGGTCCGCTCTCCATCATCAATAAAGTGATGGAAGTGTCTTAACAGTGCTATCAAAGCATTTCCTGCTCAGCAACAGCCCGCTCACTGACACTCAGTTTGTGATCTGCCAGGTACACTCAGCTCCTTACCTCATTACAGCCTAGTTTCAAACATGGACAAAACAGCTGAATTCCAGCCTTCAAGTGAAAGTGACAGTCCTTGACATCAAGGCCACAAGTGAACAGAGTGTGGCATCAAAGACCCTAGCAAAACTGGAATCAAGGAAAAACGCTTTGCTGGATGGAGTCAAACTTGGCACGCAGGAAGATAACTATGGCTGTTGGAGGTCAATCATATCAGCTCCAGGAATCTCTGCATGAATTTCTCAGGATTGTGTCCCAAGCTCAACCATCTCCAGCTGCTTCATCAATGACCTTCCCTCCATCACAAGGTCAGCAGTGGTGATGCTTGTCGATGACTACACAATGTTCAGCACCATTTGCAACTCCTCAGATACTGAAGCAGTCAGTGTTCAAATGCAACAACATCTAGACCATATCCAGGATTGGGCTGAAAAGTGGTAAGTTCTACAAGGCACAAACAGAATACTCCCCAAACTTGCCTGGATGGATGCAGCTCCAACAACACAAGAAGCTTGACACAATCCAATACAAAGCAGCCTGCTTGACTGACATCACATCCACAAACAGCACAGCCTCCATCACTGAGACAACCAGGTGCAGAGCTGGATGAATACAGCAGGCCAAGCAGCATCATAGGAGCAGAAAGGCTGACATTTCGGGCCTAGACCCTTCATCAGAAATGGGGGCGGGGAAGGGGGTTCTGAAATAAATAGGGAGAGGGGGGAGCCAGGTAGAAGATGGATAGAGGAGAAGATAGGTGGAGAGGAAACAGACAGGTTGAGGAGGCAGGGATGAGGTTAGTAGGTAGGAGATGGGGGTGCGGCTTGAGGTGGGAGGAGGGGATAGGTGGGAGGAAGAACAGGTTAGGGAGGTGGGGACGAGCTGGGCTGGTTTTGGGATGCGGCAGGGGGAGGGGAGATTTTGAAGCTTGTGAAATCCACATTGATACCATTGGGCTGCAGGGTTCCCAAGTGGAATATGAGTTGCTGTTCCTGCAACCTTCGGGTGGCATCGTTGTGGCACTGCAGGAGGCCCAGGATGGACACGTCATCTGAGGAATGGGAGTGGGAGTTGAAATGGTTCACGACTGGGAGGTGCAGTTGTTTACTGCGAACCAAGCGTAGGTGTTCTGCAAAGCGATCCCCGAGCCTCCGCTTAGTTTCCCCGATGTAGAGGAGGCGACAACGGGTACAGCGGATGCAGTATACCACATTGGCAGATGTGCAGGTGAACATCTGCTTGATGTGGAAAGTCTTCTTGGGGCCTGGGATGGGGGTGAGGGAGGAGGTATGGGGGCAGGTGTAGCACTTCCTGCGGTTGCAGGGAAAAGTGCCGGGTGTGGTGGAGCTGGAGGGGAGGGTGGAGCGGACAAGGGAGTCACGGAGAGAGTTGTCCCTCCGGAAAGCAGATAAGGGTGGGGAGGGAAAGATGTCTTTGGTGGTGGGGTCGGATTGCAGATGGCGGAAGTGTCGGAGGATGATGCGTTGGATCCGGAGGTTGGTGGGGTGGTACGTGAGGACGAGGGGGATTCTTTTTTGGTTGTTATTGCGGGGACGGGGTGTGAGGGATGAGTTGCGGGAAATGTGGGAGACATGGTTGAGGGTGTTCTTGACCACTGGGGGAGGGCGGGGAGGAGGAGGAGAGAGAGTTGCGGTCCTTGAAAAATGAGGACATCTGAGATGTACGGGAGTGGAATGCCTCATCCTGGGAGCAGATGCGGCGGAGGCGAAGGAATTGGGAATAGGGGATGGCATTTTTGCAGGAAGGTGGGTGGAAGGAGGTGTATTCTAGGTAGCTGTGGGAGTTGGTGGGCTTGAAATGGATATCGGTTTCTAGGTGGATGCCCGATATGGAGACAGAGAGGTCCAGGAAGGAGAGAGAGGTATTAGAGATGGTCCAGGTGAACTTAAGGTTGGGGTGGAAGGTGTTGGTGAAGTGGATGAACTGTTCGAGCTCCTCGTGGGAGCACGAGGTGGCGCCGATACAGTCATCAATGTAACGGAGGAAGAGGTGGGGTTTAGGGCAAGTGTAGGTACGGAAGAGGGATTGTTCCACGTAACCTACAAAGAGGCAGGCATAGCTTGGGCCCATGCGGGTACCCATGGGCCCCATGGCCACCCCCTTTGTCTGTAGGAAGTGGGAGGAGTTGAAAGAGAAGTTGTTGAGGGTGAGGACGAGTTCGGCTAAGCTGATGAGGGTGTCAGTGGAGGGAGACTGGTTGTGCCTGCGCGACAGGAAGAAGCAGAGGGCCTTTAGGCCATCTGTATGGGGAATGCAGGTGTATAGGGATCGGACGTCCATGGTAAAGATGAGGTGTTGGGGACCGGGGAATTGGAAGTTCTGGAGGAGGTGGAGGGCGTGGGTGGTGTCACGGACGTAGGTAGGGAGTTCCTGGACCAAGGGGGAGAAAATGGAGTCCAGATAGTTGGAGATAAGTTCCAACAGCCTCCATCACTGATGTTCAGTAGCAGTGTGTAATATCTACAATATAGTTACTGCAGAAATTCAAAGATCCTTACACATCTTCCAAACCCATCACCACTTCCTTCTAGAAGGATCAGGGCAGCAGACGCATGGGAACACCACCCTGACCTGGAAATATTTCAGCATTCCTTCACTGTCACTAGGTCAAAATCATAGAATTCCCTCTTTAACAGTGTTGTGGGTCTACCTATAGTGCATGGACTGTAGTAATTAAAAAAGGTAGCTCAATACCCACCATCTCATGGGCAATGAGGGACAGGCAATAAATGCTGGACCAGTCAGCAATGCTCAGTTCCCACACGTAAAGAAATAAAGGTTTACCATGGCTTTTTCCAGTTATGGAATAAAAGGACAGTCCTAGCAACTACAGCCTAGTTAATACAGCATCGAGTGGTGGGTAAGATTTTAGAAATATTAGTCATGAGTAATAAAGAAATCAACAGGCACTTGAAGAATTTTGAGTTAATTAAGTAAACAGCTTGAATTTCTAATAGGCAAACGATTCTTGACTAACAATTACATTTTTTGATGAAGTTGGTTGATGAAGAGAATGCAATAGATGTGATATGGATTTTAAGAAAGCATTTGACAAGTTGATGGACAATGACAACTTTTGATAACAAGAAAACAGTGAATTATGATGAATGGATAATTCTCACGACAGAGGATGGGAGACACTAGTCCAAGAGTCAGGGCGAAGACGACTTATTTCTTTGTTATATTGCAAATAAATTGGATATTAGAATGCAGAGTAAAATTTCAAAACAAAAATCCTGATGATACCAAACTTGGAGTGGTAAACAGTCAGGATGGAATTTAATTGACTGCAACAGAATGCATATAGATTAGAACTTTTTAAAAATTCTTTTGTGGGATGTGGGCATTGTGGCTGGGCAAACATTGATTGTCCGTCACTAACTGCACTTGACAAGGTAGTGGTGAGCAGCCTTCTTGAACCCTTGCAGTCTATTTCATGTTGGTAAGCCTACAATGTTGTTCAAGAGGGAGTTCCAGGACATTGGCCTAGTGACACTGAACGAATGGTGATCTATTCCTAAGTTAAAATAGCGAGTGGCTTCAAGGAAACTTGCCGCAGGTGCTGTTCACACCTATCTGCTACCCATGTCCTTCTATCCAGATGGAAGTGGTCAGGGATTTGGAAGGCGCTGTCTGAATTTCCTCGGTAGATTTCAGCGGTGCATCTTGTAGAAGTACAAACTGCTGCTACCAAGCATCAGTAGTGTAAGGAATGAATGATTGTGGATGCAGTGCCAATCAAATGGCTTTGACTTGAATGGTGCCAAGATTCTTAGGTATTGCTAGAGCACATGCATCCAGGCAAGTGGGGAGTATTCTATCATACTCACGACTTGTTTCTTGTAGATAGTAGACAGGCTTAGGAGTCAGGTGGTGAGTTACTCACTGCAGAATTTGAAGCCTCTGACCTTCTCTTGTAGCCACAATACTTACACGGCTAGTCCTATTCACTTTCTGGTCAATAGCAATCTGCAAAGTGTTGATAGTGGGTGATTCAGCAATGGTAATGCCATTAGATGCTCTCAGATGATGATTAGATTTTCTCTTGTTTGATTATGGTCATTGTTTGGTACTTGCGATGTGAACATCACTTGCCACATATTAGCCCAAACTTGGATGTTATCTGCATCTTGCTACATTTGGTTATAAACTGTTTCAGTATGAGGAGGAATAAATGGTGGTAAATCATCAGTGAAAATTCCCACCTTTGACCTCATGATGGAGGGAAGGTCATTGATGAAGCAGCTGAAGATGGGTGGACCTTGGACACAAAATCTCAAAGAACCCCTGCAGAAATGTGCTGGAGCTGAGATGCCTGACTTCCAACAACCACAATCATCGCCTTCGCTTCAAGGGAAATCATGTCAATTTCTCCAAGTATGCCATGTATGACTCCAACCAGAGGGGGTTTCCCCCCTTGACTGCAATTCTTTTAGGGCTCCTTAATGATATATTGGTTAAATGTAATACCAAGGACAGTCACTTTTACCTCTGGAACACAGCTGTATTATCCATGTTTTAAACAAGGCTGAAATGAGGTCAGGTGTTGAGTGGCCCTGACAGAACTCAAAATGAACATCAGCGAATAGGCAATTGATAAACACATGCTGCTTGATAGCACCATTGATGACACCTTACATCATAGATAGCCAAATGGAAATTGAGATGCAATACAGAGAAGTACGAGGTAATGTATTTTGGCAGCAGGAATATGGAGATACACCCCAATAATGTTAATTTTCTGAAGGGGGTGCAGGGAGGCAGAGAGACCTGGGGGTCTATGCCCAGAAATCTTTGAGAGGTTAGTTGGTAAGATATACAGGACCTTTGGCTTTAAAAATTATAGTATTGCGTACAAAAGCAGGGAAGTTACACTGAACATTTGTAAAGCTCTGATTAGGTCACAACAAGGGCACTGCATCCAATTCTGATTATGACAATTTAGGAAGTTCATTTGGGCCATTGAGAGGGTGTAGTGGAGATTTACCAGGCATGCAGGCGGCTTTATCTACGAGGTTAGGTTGAAGTTATCTCCCTTTGAGGAAAGGAGATTAAAAGAGACTTGCAATGAACCTGAACAAGATTGCAAGAGAACAACGTCAGGTCCTTGACGTTAAGGCAGCAATTTATCAAGTGTGGCATCAAGGAACCCTAACAAAACTGAAGTCAGTGGGAACTGGAGAAAGGGAATGTTAGAGTCTTAACTGGTACAAAAGATGATGGTTGTGGATGTTGAAGGTTAATCATCTCAGCCCTACGACATCACTGGATCTCTACTGATTTATTCAAACAAACCAGCTCTGTCTTTGTATCATCATAAATGCAAAGTGCCTCTTAGACAAGTTTAATATGTTTAGTCGTAGGGTCATACAGCACGGAAACAGATCCTTTGGTCCAACCAGTCCATGCCGAACATAATCCCAAAATAAACTAGTCCCACATCCCTTCAAACCTTTCCTATTCATGTACTTATCTAAGTGTCTTTTAAACACTGTGCTCACATCCACCACTTCTTCAGGAAGGTGCCACTTCTTGCTCTCAAACTTACTGCTACATAATGGTGCCTTTATTATGAGGTCACTAATTACTACTGACTTTGTTGCACATTAGAGGATCTAGAATAACCTACCTACTGCTGTCTCTATTACTAGCTGCTCTAAAGAACTGTCACGAAAACATTATGAACTGATCCTTCAGGCTACCTTTGCCGATCTGTTTTGGCTGATATACACGGAGATTAAAATTGCCCATTATTATCGCATGTTTAACCTCCTTAATCTTTTCCCAGAACTCAAATCAGCACTGAATCTCATACAAAAACTTTTGTGTAAAACATCATCTAATCTAGGAACACTGGCATTTTGTAACGGATGTACCTTGACCATCCCACATGGGATGATTAATATGCACCATTATATGCAATTTTTTTTGAAAGCTAGGAATAATGCATACAAAGGCAAAAAATTGTAGATGTAAACATGAATTACAAATTGAAAATGAAAGAAATCTAAGCAATATCTGTTCAGATAAATAATTAACATTCAACGTCAGTGAGGTCATCATAACTCCTTGCTCATTAAAAGTTCTCCTATTGAGTTTTAAACATCTTCCTGGATATAACCAATGCTAAATGCTGTCCAAAGTATGAAATGACTCCACTGCTAGCAGTTATTCACATTTAATTTGTAACCTAGACTACGCGCAGCCACTGGTGCAACACTGGTTACACAAGACCTGACCACAGGTTTAGAGGAGATACTAAACTGGTACTTACTTGTTTAGCGCTGAAGACATTCTGGGCTCCCGTAAATCTTCAATGAGTTCAGACTGCATTCTGTTGTTAGAAAGTTACATTTTCAAACAAAAACCAGTTCAGAATCTTTGAAAATTTGAAGTTGTCAGCTTACTAGTTTACACAGAACTTGAGAACTATCAATAAACTGGACACTAACAATTTAATGCAACATTGTCAATTCTAATGCCACAGAAAGAGAGGGCAGGAGAAAGAAGATTTAAGAAATTATATCTCCGTATACGCAAAAATATTTGACCATGGTCTCTCCAGTTTCTTTACAGTACAAAAAAATATTTACAGAGAAAAACTGGCTAACTTAAAACAACAATTTTCTGCACTGGAACCATGCTTTAAACTGGTAGGCAGAACGTCACTTATTTTAAACTCCCAATATTTTCTAATGAAATACTTTGGAAGCAAATACATGAAACATGGACAAATGCATCCAAATTTGGTGATGATGAACAAAATCCATCAATTTCAACCTTATAACAAGAAATGCATACAATGAGAAGTGCTGGATAAACTCAGCAGGTCTGACAGCATGTGTAGAGAGAAAGCAGAATTAATGTTTTGAGTCCAGTGATCCGTCTTCAGAATCATTCTGAAGAAAAGTCAGTATGTTTATGATTAAGGTACTGAGGGGGCCAGTGATCAGATGAGGCAAGGGCTAGAGGGAAAGAAGAAGGGTGAGGGGTCTAGCTGGCAAGAAGATGCCATAGGCAAGGAATGAAAGAGAAGTGGTGGATAGTGAGGGGTGACTGGGAAGGGGCTGATGACGAGGAGGCAAGAGGGTTGGCTCCAATGGTCCAGAAGCAAGAGGGAAGGGAGCAACAGTGAGAGAGAAGGAGCCATTAGCAAAGGGGCAATATAGAAGGGGCTGTTGGCGAGGAAGTGAGAGAGAAGGGCAAGGGGCAAACCGTGAAGGGTTAGAGGGAAGGGGCCAATGTAACAATTTTTGTTTAAAAAGGGAAGGAGACATAAAACTATATGTTAACTACATAGGACAGTTAGGTTAGTGTCTGTTATAGGGAAAATGTTATAATTTATTATAAAGGATGTAATAGCAGTGCATTTTGAAAAATAAAATATGATCAGAGTCAGCATTATTTCATGCTGAGGAAATCACACCCAAGAAATTTACTGAAATTCTCTGGAGATGTAACAAGCCGGGTAGATAAAGGGAAACTGGTAGATATAGTATACTTGGATTTTCTGAAATCTTTTGATAAGGCGCCAATAGATTACTTATGAATCCATGGTGTTGGACGTAGTAAATTAGCATATGATAAAGGTTTGGCTAACAAATAGAAAACAGTATTTAGATAAGAGGGGGGCTTTTTCAGGATGGCAATCTGTAGGTAGTGGAATGCCACAGTGATCAACACAGGGGGGCACTATTTACAGATCCATGTCTTGTTTGAGGAAAGTGAATGTAGTATGACCAAGTTTGCAAGTGACACAAAAATAGGTGGGAAGGCATGTAGTAAGCATGACACAAGAAGTTTGCACAGGGATAGAGACAAGTTAAGCAAGTGGACAAAAACTTGGTAAATGAAATATAATGCGGAAAAGAAGAGGCTAGAAGAAGAGAAACTGAATGTTATTTAAATTCAGAAAAACTGCAGCAAGCTACACAACAGAGGGATTTCAGAGTCCTTGTGCATGAATTACAAAAAATGTTAGCATTCAAGTTCAGCAAGTAATAGGAAAGAAATGATACCCTTTATTTCAAAGAAAATGGAATATACAAGTGGGGAGGTTTCACGAAAAAAAAACTAAACAAGGCACTAGTCAGATCGCAGCTGGAATATGGTAAACAGGTTTCAATCCCACATCTAAGCAAAGATATACTGGCATCAGATCCAGTCCAGAGAAGTTTAACTAAGGTGATACCACGGATAGATGGACTGTCTTATGAGGACAGGTTGAGTGATTGGGCCTCACTTCGTTGGAATGTAGAAGTACGAGAGATGACTCTAATGAAACATACAAAATTCTTAGAGGAGTTGACAGGGTAGATGTGAAAAAATTGTTTCCCCTTCTGGAAGTCTAGGACCAGATAGCTTCATATGCACATTTTAGATAGAGAGGAGGAAGAATTTCTTCTCTCAGAGTAATAAATCTGTGGGATTCTTTACCACAGAGGGCTGGACAGGTTGGGTCATTAAATATGTTCTAGTTTGAGACAGATTTTTAATCAGATTGGGAAGCAAGGATCTTAGGCAGCAAAGTTATCAGATTAGCCATGATTTGATGGAATCTGCTCTGCCATTCAATGGGCTAAATGGAGATAGCTAGAATTGCAGATGCTGGAGTCAGAGTCGATACAGTGTGGAGCTGGAGGAATACAGCAGGTCAGGCAGCAGAGGAGTAGGAGAGTCAATGTTTCGGGCTTAGATCCTTCATCATGTCGACTCTCCTACTCCTCTGATACTGCCTGACCTGCTGTGTTCCTCCAGCTCCACACTGTATCGACAATGGGCTAAACGGTCCACTTCTGCTTCTGCATCTTACGACTTTAGGCATAGGGCTGACAGAGAGAACTATGGCAAGGGGGTGAACCACTTTATCGATCTGTTCTGATACTAAGGTCCCTCTAATTCTACATGCTTCCCAGGACCCTAATGTTCATCATGTATTCTCTTATCTTGTTTGTCTTCCAAGTGTATGACCTTACATTTATTGACGATGGAGTTTGTTTTGCCACTGATCAGCCCATTTATATCCTCCTGCAATCTTTGGCTATCCTCCTCACTATTTACCACACACCAATTTTTGTTATCATCTGCGAACTTACTGATCAACCAACCTACAATCAAGTCTAAATCATTTATATAAATCACAAACGGCAAGGGGCCCAACAATGATCCCTGTAGGACCTGGTCAGATACAGGCAGCTAGTTGGAAAACACACCTCAGCCATCACCCTCTGCTTCCTGCAATTCAGCCGAGTGTGGATATAATTTGCCTGATTTCTTCAGATCCCATGGGCGTTTACTTTTGCTACCAGTTTCCATACGGGATCTTACCAAAAGCCTTGCTGAAGTCCAAGTAGACTGCATCGAAAGCACTACCATCATCCACAAACCTGGTCAAATCTTCCAAAAATTCATATTGACCAGACACGCTCTCCCCTTAACAAAACCATTCTAACTATTCTTGATTAATTCTTGCATCTCCAAATGCTACTCCTTAGAACTGCTTCCAACAGTTTGCCCACCACCGAGGTTAGACTGACTGGCCTGTAGTTTCGTGGTTTATCTCGAACTTCCTTCATAAAGTGATTGAGTAGACTGGGACTGTACTCACTGGAATTTAGAAGAATAAGGGAGGATCTTATAGAAACATATAAAATTATAAAGGGAACAGATAGGATAGAAGCAGGGAAGTTGTTTCCATTGGCAGGTGAAACTAGAATTAGGGGGCACAGCCTCAAAATAAGGGGAAGCAAATGTAAGCTTGAGTTGAGGAGAAACTTCTTTACCTAAAGGGTTGTGAAACTGTAGAGTTGCCTACCCGGTGAAGCAGTTGAGGCTACCTAGCTGAATGCTTTTAAAGCAAAGAAAGTTAGATTTTTGAATAGTAAAGGAACCAAGGGTTATGGTGAGTGGGCAGGTAAGTGGAGCTGAGTCCACAAAAAGATCAGCCATGATCTTATTGAATGGTGCAGCAGGCTTGATGGGCAAGATGGCCTACTCTTGCTTCTATTTTCTTAAATAATGGTACCACAATGGCTGTCCTGTTCTCCTCCGGCATCTCTCCTGTGGCCAGAGAGGAAGTTTTTTTTTAAAAAGCACCCCTGCTATTTCCTCCCCTGCCTCATTCAACCTGGGCTACATGTCATCTGACCTGGAAATTTCTCTGCTTTTAAGCCTGCCAGCCCACTCAGAACATCTTTTGTCTGTGCTAATTTCTTTAATTATATCACAGGCCTTCTCCAATTTCTCTATCAATATCATTCCTCTCACTAGTTACTAGTAATTACCGACACAAAGTATTCATTTACAACTCTACCACATTCTCCGGCACCATGCACAAATTACTACTATGGTTCTGAATGGGTCATACTGTTTCCCTCTTTATCCTTTTATCTTTAATGTACCTGTAAAATAACTTCAGATTTTCCTTCATCTAACCTACCAGTATCCTTTTGTGTCCCCTCTTAACTCTCCTGATCTCCTTTTTAAGTTCCGTATTGCACATTCTATATTCCGCTCCGGCTTCTGCTACTTGAGCCCTCAGTATCTGCCATAACCCTCCTTTTTCATTTTATTCCAATGCTGTATATCCTTTGATATACAGTGTTCACAAGATTTGATGGTGCCAGTCCTTTCCTTCATTGGAAGATGTTAGTCTTGTGCTCTCTCTGTTCCCTCTTGAATGCATCTCATGGTGCTGAGACAGATTTACCTGAAGGTATCTGCTCCCAGTCCACTTGGGCCAAATCATATCTGATCTTACTAAAAACAGCCAACCCCCAGTGAGAATTTTGATTTCAGGCCTATTCTTGTCCTTTCCCATTGCATTGGTGGTGGTGATGGCAGTGGTGACAGTGACGGTAGCAAATGCTACCCTACTGATACTTCAACTACTTAGTTAGCATCATTTCCTAAAATTGAGTTGTGGACCATCTCTTTTTGGGCCTTCCATGTACTGGGTTAAAAAGATGTCTTGGATGCCTTTCAAGAATTCTGCTCCCTCTAAACCTTTTACACTATGACTACCCTAGTTGTTGGGGAACTCAAAATCCTCTATAACTGCCCGATTACTTTTACACTTGCCTAAAATTTAGCTACATACTTGCTCTCTTATTTATCTTGCGGCCCTCTCTGTTTGGAGGCCTATAGTTCATTCCCAGTAATGTGATTCTCTTATGGTTTTTACATTCTACTCATATGGCTTCATTTAAAGGATCCTCTGATGTTTTCTCTTCTTACTGGTGTAACAGATTCCCTGATCAAAGCTGCAACACTTGCTCCTCTTTCACTTTCTTACATGTCTCGCCTGATGACCCTATATCCTGGGAGACTGTGCTACCAATCCAACCACTTTCTCAACCATGCCTCAGTGGCAGCAATGACATCATATCCCCAAGTTTCAATTTGTACCTGGATGATGTGGGAACCGGTAGACCCCACTGTAGTTCATTGTAACCATATCTGTAGCAAGCTTTGGTTGCTTGAGGAACTCCAGCTCAGTGCTGATGAGCTGGAGTCTATGCTTTGACACTGCGACACATCATGGATGCTGTATTTTAGGAGGCAGTCACACCCCACTTAGGTTAACTACCTCAAATTCAGTCAGTGGTCAAGGACAAGAGCGCATAACTATGAGCAAGGAAGGTAGAAGGATTCAGGAGGTGTTTCAGAGATAGCAGGAACTGCAGATGCTGGGGAATCTGAGATAACAAGGTATAGAGCTGAATGAACACAGCAGGCCAAGCAGCATCAGAGGAGCAGGAAAGCTGACATTTCGCGCCTAGACCCTTCTTCAGAAATGGGGGAAGGGAAGGGGATTCTGAAATAAATAGGGAGAGAGGGGGAGGCGGATAGAAGATGGATAAAGGAGAAGATAGGTGGAGAGGAGACAAACAGGTCAAAGAGGCGGGGGTGGAGCCAGTAAAGGTGAGTGTAGTGGGGAGTTAGGGAGGGGATAGGTCAGTCCAGGGAGGATGGACAGGTCAAAGGGGTGGGATGAGGCGAGTAGGTAGGAGATGGGGGTGGGGCTTTAGATCGGAGGAGTGGATAGGTGGGAGGAAGGACGGGTTAGGGAGGTGGGGACAAGCTGGGCTCGCTTTGGGATGCGGTCGGGGGAGGGGAGATTTTGAAGCTTGTGAAGTCCACATTGATACCATTGGGCTGCAGGGCTCCCAAGCAAAATATGAGGTGCCGTTCCTGCAACCTTTGGGTGGCGTCGTTGTGGCACTGCAGGAGGCCCAGGATGAACATGTCGTCTAAGGAGTGGGAGGGGGAGTTGAAATGGTTCGCGACTGGGAGGTGCAGTTATTTGTTGCGAACTGAGCGTAGGTGTTCCGCAAAGCGGTCCCCAAGCCTCTGCATGGTTTCCCTGATGTCGAGGAGGCCACATCTGGAACAGCAGATACAGTATATCACATTAGCAGATGTGCAGGTAAACATTTGCTTGATGTGGAAGGTCATCTTGGGGCCTGGAATGGGGGTGAGGGGGGAGGTGTAGGGGCAGGTGTAGCACTTCCTGCGGTTGCAGGGCAAAGTGCCGGGCGTGGTCGGGCTGGAGGGAGTGTGGAGCGGCCAAGGGAGTCACAGAGAGAGTGGTCCCTCCGGAAAGCAGATAAGGGTGGGGAGGGAAAAATGTCTTTGGTGGTGGGGTTGGATTGCAGATGGCGGAAGTGTCGGAGGATGATGCGTTGGATCTGGAGGTTGGTGGGGTGGTACGTGAGGCGAACCATTTCAACTCCCCCTCCCACTCCTTAGACGACATGTCCATCCTGGGCATCCTGCAGTGCCACAACGATGCCACCCAAAGGTTGCAGGAACAGCAACTCATATTTCGCTTGGGAACCCTGCAGCCCAATGGTATCAATGTGGACTTCACAAGCTTCAAAATCTCCCCTCCCCCAACAGCATCCCAAAACCAGCCCAGCTTGTCCCTACCTCCCTAACCTGTCCTTCCTCCCACCTATCCCCTCCTCCCACCTCAAGCCCCACCCTCATCTCCTACCTACTTGCCTCATCCCGCCCCCTTGACCTGTCCATCCTCCCTGGACTGACCTATCCCCTCCCTAACTCCCCACCTACACTCACCTTTACTGGCTCCACCCCCGCGCCTCTTTGACCTGTCTGTCTCCTCTCCACCTATCTTCTCCTTTATCCATCTTCTATCTGCCTCCCCCTCTCTCCCTATTTATTTCAGAATCCCCTTCCCCTCCCCCATTTCTGAAGAAGGGTCTAGGCCCAAAACGTCAGCTTTCCTGCTCCTCTGATGCTGCTTGGCCTGCTGTGTTCATCTAGCTCTACACCTTGTTATCTAGGATTCAGGAGGTAATTCTGAAGGAGCTTCAGTCCTTGAGCTTGTCTAACGGGTTTGAGATTCTTGCTTACTGTGTGGATGAAAGCAGGAGCTGCAGCGAGAATGAGTAAACTCACCACAGGGAGCCAAAGAGTGGGGTGGGGGGGAAAGAAAAGAGAAATGTAGTTAACTGGGGCTAGAATAGTCAGGGGAAAGCTACTGTTCTTTCTGGCCAGGATAAAGAGTCCCGAAGGCTGTGTTGTTTGCCTGTGGCCAGGTTCAGGATCTCTCATCTGCAAAGAACTTGAAGGAGGGGAAAGATCCAATTCGAGGTCCACGTAGGTACCAACGATATAGGCACAAAGAGAAAAGAAGTTCTGCTGAGGGAACACGAGCAACTAGGGACAAAATTACAAAGCAGAACTGAAAAGGTAATAATCTCTGAATTATTACCCAAGCCATGAGCTAACTGCCAGAGGGTGAACGATGTTAAAGAGTTAAACGCATTGCTCAAACATTGGTGTGGGAGAAGTGAATTTTAATTCATGGGATATTGGCGTCAATACTGGGGAAGGAGGGAGCCATTCCGATGGGACAGGCTCCATTTGAATTCTTGCTGTTCAGGTCTTTGACCACACCATGAAACAAACCCACTACTACAGCAACGTGACCTTACTCAGCTCCTGTCTTCACCATCGTCTCATCCCTCAAGGCCTACAGATACGTTTTAAACCTTCTGCTATGATCTCTCCATTTGAATTATGCTGGTGAGTCCTGGCAAATTGGACAACTTGGGTTATAAATAAACTAAACAGTGTTTTCTTTTGGTTGGGGGGGGGCGGCAGGGTTCAGTTGCATGTGAAATTAGAATCAAAGATAAAAGAAAAGATAGGATTATAGATTAGTGATGTAGTTGACTGTTACCAGAAAACAAAAGTAAGGGACAGGATGCGTGAATGTCATATTGTACCAAGAAACCATAAAAATGTAGTGAAATCCAATAATAGAAAAAAAACTTAAAGGTTTTGTATCTTAATGCACAAAGCATTTGGAATAAGGCAGATAAACTGGCATGCAAAGTCAGGCAAATAAATATGATCTCATAGCCATTACAGAAACATGATTACAGGGAGATCAAAACTGGGAACAAAACATTCAGGAATATTTGGTCTTTCAGAGAGAGAGGATTGAAGAAACGATGATGGGATAGCACTATTGGGAAGAAATAAATGAGGACAGTTGTCAGAGATGATCTGGGCTCAGATGATGTAGAGTCCATTTGGGTGGAGGTTAAAAAAACCCAGCTAGAGTAGGAAGACATTGGTAGGAGTACCGTACAGACCCCCAACAGTGACCACACTGTTGAAAAGGTTATAAACCAAGAAATAATAGGAGCATGCAAAAAGAGTAGAGCAATAATTAAGGGTGACTTTAATCTTCATGTTGATTAGGTTAATCAAATTGAAAAGGATAGCATTAGGGCTAGTTTCATAGAACAATGTATCACAGGCTCCCTTGGATCTGGTAACAGGTAATGAGGCAGGTTTAATAAGTTACCTTGAGTAAAAGATCCCCTTGGAAGTAGTAATCACAACATGACTCAAACTGAACATTAAATTCTGAGTGAGAAACTTGGGTCAGAAACAACTGTAATTTCCTTTATTTAACTGAAGCAATGAAATGAGAACACAGTTAGCTAAAGTGAAATGGGTGTCTAGATTAGCAGGACTGCGGTAGAAATTTAAGGAGATAGTTCTTGACTCTCAGCAAAAATACGTCCCAGTAAGAAGGAAAGATACTAAGAGAGGGATAAACCAACCATGGGTTACCAAGGAAGTTAGGTGAGTATCAAGTTGAAAGAAAAAGCATTGAGCACATGTAGGAGGCCAAAGTCAGTGATAAACCCAAGGGCTAAAAAGATAATAAAGACAGGAAAATAAATAATGGGGGCAAACCAGTGAAAAATATAAAAACTGACAGCAAGACCTTTTACAAACATATAGAAAGGAATAGAGAGAAGTCAAAGTGAATGTGGCCACCATAGAAAATAAATCTGGGAAGACAGTTTTGGGGAAGAAAGATAACAGCAGAGGAATTAAACAGATAATGTGCATCAGTGTTTACGGTGGAAGGTACTTTGAACATTCCAATTGTTACATAGTTGTGTAGAGTGTGTGGTTCCTTTAGGAAATAAAGTGCTTTTCTAAGCTTAGAGATTTATACAGGAAAACAAAAGTGTCTGCATGTAGTTGAAGTTGTACAGTAAGTTCTAAAATTGAAACATGTATCAATTGGTTGTGTGATTGGAAACCTTAGGCTTGTTTTGATGTTTTGGCATCTAGCTGGAATCAGCTAATTAATTTAAACAAAGCCCTTAGCCATTGAAAGCCAATTGAATTTAAATCTGATGGTATTGACATCCTTGGACCAATGCTATTCTAAGAAAAGTTATATGTCATCCAAGATATATAAGGAGGTGGTTTTTGAAAAAAGAATTGGGGTGAGAACGAACCACCATCTGAGAAATAAGCACCTAGCCCTCACAAGAAATCGCTAAGTTCTCTATGAAAGTACCATCTTATCCATAAAGGTACCATGGCACTTCTAACTAACAGTCTTCACAGAGAAAGCATCCCTGACAGCAGGATCAGTGGAAGAAAGGCGCTTATGACTGGAGAGACAATGGAGAAGCAGAGCATTCGGGAAGACACATTCTGTGTGAACTTTTAGAGACTAAGTTTTAATTTTTTTTCTCACTACTTGCATTATATAAGTGGAACTTGTGTTTATTGGAATAGCATACAAGTACAATTCTGTTCAGTTTGGGAATGGTTAGGAGTTGGGGGGAATTGTTCGGTTTGTTAGTAGTTCTGTTAAATTGTTCATGGTTAGGGTTAAATAAATAAATCGTTACTTGTTAGCTATGAAGTGAACATCAGGGATCTTTTTCATTTAACCTTCCCTTCCATGTAGCAGTTTAATAGATTAAGCAAGGTGAGGTGAGCTTCTCTGGGTGTTTTGGGTTTAATTATTAGAAGGAGACCTCTACTCCCACCGTAACAGATTGGGGGCTTCTGTTTCAATTTTAATTATCACAGGGGTTCGACCTCCCCTTTCTAACACAATAATACTAAAGAACACAGGGGAGGGATTAAGTACCATCACTAAAGTAGCAGTATTAGACGAACTAATGAGCCTAAAGGCAGATAGGTCTACTGACTATAATTGCTTGCACCCTAGGATTCTAGTAGCCACAGAGATACTGGATGCATTGTTTGTAATTTTCCAAAAGTCGCAGGATTCTGGAGAAATACCAGAGGACTGGAAAACTGCTACTATGACATTCCTATTCAAAAAGGGAGGGAAGCAAAAAGAAAAGAAAAGGTAACCATAAGCCAATCAGCCTAACATCTATTGTTGGAAAAGTTTTGGAATCAATATGAAGGACATAATAGCAGAACATTTGGAAAAATAACCTAATCAAGCAGAGTCAACATGGCTTCATGGAAAGGGAAACCGTGTTCGACTAATTTTAGAGTGTTTGAGACTTTCTCAAAAAAGAGTGGATAGAGGGGGAAACTAGTAAACATACCTGGACTTTCAGAAAGCATTCAACAATGTACCTCACAAAAGATTGCCATAAGACTCCATCGTGTGGAGGCAGTATATTGGCATAGATAAAGAATTGGCTCAGGAGCAGGAAACCGAGTGGGGATAAAAAGGTCCTTTTTCAGGTTAGGAACCAATGACCAACAGGACTCCACAGGGATCAGCAACTGCTTACAATATTTATTAATAATTTGGAGGAAGGAAGCAAATGTACTGAAGCCAAATTTTCAGATGGCACTAAAATAGGTAGAAAGACAGGTTGCAAGAGGGATACAAAGTTTACAGCAAGATATTGATCAGTTAAACAAGCAAGAAGTTGGCAAACCGAGTATAATGTGAGAAAGGATGAAGCTGTTCAGTTTGGAAGGGAGAACATAAAACAAAATGTTATTTAAGTGGAGAAAAATTGCAGAAAGCTGCAACACCAAAAGGGAACTGTGGGCATTCTGGCTAAGTTTGCAGGCGATACAAAGATAGGTGGAGGGACAGGTAGTATTGAGGAGGTGGAGAAGCTGCAGAAGGATTTGGACAGGTTAGGAGAGTGGGCAAAGAAGTGGCAGATGGAGTACAACATGGGAAAGTATGAGGTCATGCATGTTGGTAAGAAAAATAAAAGCATGAACTATTTTCTAAATGGGGAGAAAATTCAGAAGTCTGAAGTGCGAAGAGAGTTGGGAGTTCTAGTCCAAGATTCTCTCAAGGTAAACTTGCAGGTTGAGTCAGTAGTCAGGAAGGCAAATGCAATGTTGGCATTTATTTTGAGAGGACTTGAATATAAAAGCAGGGGTGTACTACTGAGGCTTTATAAGGCTCTGGTCAGGCCACATTCGGAGTATTGTGTGCAGTTTTGGGCCCCATATCTCAGGAAGGATGTACTGGCTCTGAAGCGGGTTCAGAGGAGGTTCATGAGAATTTGTCTCAGGAATGGAAAGCTTAATGTATGGAGAACATTTCAGGGCTCTGAGACTATAGTCATTGGAGTTTAGAAGGGTGAGGGGGTATCTAATTGAAACTTACAGACAACTGAATGGCCTGTACAGAGTGGATGTTGGGAAGATGCTTCCATTGATAGGAGAGACTAGAGCCCGAGGGCACAGCCCTAAGAGTAAAGGGAAGACTTTTCAGCACGGAGATAAAGAGAAACTTCTTCAGCCAAAGAGTGATGAATCTATGGAATTCACGGCCACAGAAGGCTGTGGAGGCCAGGTCATTGAGTACATTTAAGACTGAGATAGACAGGTTCTTGATTATCAAGGGGATCAAGGGTTACGGGGAGAAAGCGGGAGAATGGAGTTGAGAAACTTATCAGCCATGATTGAATGGTGAAGTAGACTCGATGGGCCGAATGGCCTAATTTCTGCTCCTTTGTCTTATGGACTTTGGGGTAGTTGTGCATGAAAGACAAAGTTAGTACACAGCTGCAGTAAGTAATCAGTAAGGCTAATGGAATGTTAGCCCTTATTTCAAGGAAGTTGGAGTACAAGAGTAGGGAAGTGTTACTGCAACTGTACAAGGTGCTGGTGAGACCACATCTGGAGTACTGTGAGCAGTTTTGATCCCCCTATTTAAGGTAAGTTTTTTTTAAAATTGGAGGCAGTTCAGAGAAGGTTCACTAGGACAATCCTGGACTGGAGGGATCGTCTTATTGAAGAAAGGCTAAACAGATTGGGACTCTATTCAATGGATTTTAGATAAATGAGAGGTCATTTTATGGAAACTTATAGGATTTTTAAAGGAGCTTGACAGAGTAAATGCTGAGAGGACATTTCTCTTCATCAGAGTCTTGGACCAGAAAGCATGGTCTCAGAAAAATGGGGTGCCAATTTAAAACTGCAATGAGGAGGAATTTCTTCTCTAGAAGACTGAGTGTCTTTGGAACTCCTAGCCACAGAAAGCAATGAGGACATTGACCTTGCATCTATTTAAGGCTGAGATAGATAGATAGATCAATCAAAAGGGAAGTCAAGGATTATGGTGAAAATGCGAAATTCTTGGACGAGTCATGATCCTATCGAACAAGGGTCCTACTCTTGCTTCTCTTTCTTATGGTCCATATTGCCATTCTTTCACTGCCACTAATCAAAATCCTGGAAAACCCTCCCCAATTGCACTGACTGTATCTATATGTATGGTCTGTAACAATTTAAGAAGGTAGCTCAGCAACACTTTCTCAATGGCAATTTGAGATGGGTAACAAATTCTGGCCTCACCAGCTTCAACCACAGCCATGAGAGAATAACAAAACCTGTTAACAAGTGTTCTAGCTCCTGCAGGACTGCTGCATCTAGTTATGGGCACCACACTTGGGGAATAATAGACATCTGAGAAAGTTTGAAGATTCACGAGAATTGTTCCAGGAATGAAGAACTTAAGCTCTGTTGATAGGTTGGAACTGTTCTCCCTAAAAAAGAAAAGTTTGAGGATTCTTGAATACCTCTATCAAATCCACAACAGGGCAGAGTAAATGGGGAGAAACCATTCTTATTGGTGTAAGGAATGACAACCACAAGACATAGATTTAAGGCTAGCTGGTAAATGAAATAAATGTCAATATATGAGGAAAACTTTCTATGCATAAAGTGGTTAATATCTGGAATGCACTGCCACAGAGTGTGGTGGAGGCAGGTTTAGTTGAGGCATTCAAAAGGGGAATGGGCTGCTATCTCAAAGGGAAGAATGGTCAGTTATGCGAAGGTGATTGAGTGGCATTAAATGAATTACCCTTCCAGATACCGTGCAAAGAAACGATGGGCTAAATGGCATTCTTCTGTGTTGTAACCATTCTATAAAGTACACGAATCTGTATGGGAATATGCTTGTTCAAAGAGTAGCACCTTGTTCCTGTGGTTTCTTCTCCTTTCAATGTCATTCGTTTGCATTCCAACAAAATAGGATGCATTATGGTATATTACCATGCAAGTACAATGAAGCCAAAATTCAGACTTCCAATACGGCCCAACAAGTCCACACTGACACTCAGAGTATTCCACCCAAACCCATTCCCCTATAACGTATCTAATCTACACATCCCTGAACACTACGGGCTATTTCATGGCCGATCCACCTAGCCTGCACATCTTTGGACTGTGGGAGGAAACCCACGCAGACACGGGGAGAATGTGCAAACTCCACACAGACAGTTGCCCGAGGGTGGAATTAAACCTGGGTCCCTCGTGCTGCGAGGTAGCATTGCTAACCACTGAGCCACCATGCCATGTACATCTCTTCTACAGCGTGATTCCAAGAATCAAGCACATTGCAGCACTTGCAAGATACAACCTGTCTGGTGGGACATATCAGCACAGAAGTCGATCAGAGATTTATATTAAACTTGAGGAAGCACCTGATGAATCACCAAGCATGCATGAGAAGAAATGAGTGGTAGGAAAAAGAAAGAATCTGACAGGAGACAATCATATGTTCCTGAGATCTCAAATCTGTTCAGAGTCTGAATTCACCTTTCTTTATTGAAGTCTATTGAATGAAGTCTAAAAGGTATTGATTACAAAATAGGCTTTATAAAATGATTATACTCATATACAGAGTAATTTTAAGGCCATCAGAAGCATCCTACAAGATCTAGCGACAACTGAAATGTTCACTGCCTCATCTATATGGTTTGTAAACTTCATTGGGCTTGAAAAATTTGATGACAGTTTTGATATTTTCAGCATAATCCACAAGATTCCAATACATTGGGACTACTTTACTCAAATATTCATACTCCTAACAGAGACGCTTTGGACTTGGTAGTAGACTCTTGCCCAGCATCAATATGGAGAAGGATCAGATAGAAAGCGATGACAAAGGAATCACGAACCACACCATCATAGTCAGCTCTACGTCATGCAGATAGAGGCAAACTAACAGAACGGTACATTGCTACAAGAGAAATGAACAAAGCTTTCAAGTCAATGCCATTTTCAATCCAATTTATCATTTTCTCAACTAACAGTACATGTGCAGAACTATCAAATTACAGCAATAGAAATGGCAGTACTTGTACAGGAGCTAATGTACGGCCAATACAACCAAATGTTGTGAGATTTCAGTCCAAGCAGGTCCCTTAAGATAAGTGGTTCTCACTACTTGGCAGAGAAAATGAACCCATAAACGACATGCTTACTGTTCCTTCCCCACATACTTTTGCTTGTTCCTACAAAAACTCAATAGATAATGATGACAACGATTCATGACATGCATACAGAACCCAGTCTGATTCTGTGATGTCATGAGTGATTGGGATGAGCGAGCTGCCCCTTTTCTCTCACATGGCCTTTGCACTGACATTGCACATCAATACTTTCTTGCATTTTGGACCTATTGGCAATATTTGAGCAACACTACTTATAACCAAACAAAAAACGTTGAGGATCTGTCACTAACTGAATGCACCATAGATATTCTCATCCAGAGATCTCATACAGAAATTAGCTTCCTATAATTCATTTCATATTCTAGATCTACCATTGATGGTGTACACTGAAATGACAAATCAAACAAAAACGAACAAACCTAGTAGTTCATGGAGCAGACAACCATGTTTATATGGTCTCTGAATGTTCAGAGAACTGAACATCTCTTCTACAACAGTCTGCTGTAATCGCTGTCCAATTTCCCCAGCTACAAAATCAGAACCACTGACAGGTTATTCTGAGATATTGTCTAATCAACACGTTCAGAGAGGTTAATATTGGCGTCTGGAGCAGGTGGAACTCGAACCCGGGCCACCTGGCTCAATTCCACAACACAAGAACCTAACTGAGCATCCTGACCCTTGGCCCCTCAGGAACCACTCGCTCCATTAAACATCTTTGAAACACCTGAGCTGAGAACTATGCAGCAGAAAACAATGATCCTGGAGATGATGGCAATAATACCAATTAAGCCAGTTTGTTCGCCCTGCCTAAACCTAAGCAATATACTTATTTATTGGAAATGATGACAAGATGATGGGATGTGGGGTGTAAGGGGGTTGAGAGACAGAGAAGGCATGCAACATTATCAATACTCAGCATTATTTAACGCAAACTGTATACATCACCGCATAAAGATCCAGAGGACCCAAATTCTCGACAGAAAATCACAAGGGTTCTTCTTAATATGGAAAAGTGTAAACTCTCGAGGCAAAACTTCTAGCTCCCGCAGGTCTTGTTTTTTTTTTCACCTGAGAAGACAGGCTCTCAACTCACCATCGACCATTCCTCTCACCCTGCCCAAGTACTTGACCGTTAACCGCCGACCTCCCCACCACGCGCCAAACGTTAGGCGACAGGCATCGCTCCCACCTCAAACCCCATTGGCTCAGCAGCAAAGCGAGCCGAACTTCCGTTGGTTCAGAACTCCCGTCACTCCACTACGTCACCTGATGTTCCCGCCACCGGCACGCAGACAGAAGAGGCTCGAGGAAGGAGCAAATCGCGCGGCTGAAAAATGAATGCCCGGACGGGATCATAGAACATAGAACAGTACAGGCCTTTCGGCCCACAACGTTGTGCCGAACTTTTACCTTAATCCTAAGGTCTATCTAACCTCCACCCCTACCTTATACTATCATCCATATGCCTATCTAGTAGCCGCTTAAATGCTCCCACCCAGGTAAGGGTGCATGCACGTCGTATAGTAGGAAATGGTTAGATGTATAACATGTAGAGGGCAATGGCCTAGAACACAATATACAGAGAGTATAAGACCCGACTATAAACATGATAAACACAAGACCAGTTTGTGGAGGGTACTGGACTTGCAAAAACATACAAAACAAAATGAGCATATGTACAGTATAAAATGGACATGTGCATAACTTCAAGAGGTAAAAGTGTGTGTGGATCATGAAGAAGAAATTTGGAAAAGAAACAGCAGAGAAATAATCAGAAGTATAACGCACAGAAGTGAGTAGATGTATAATATGCAAAGAGAAGATACCAGAGTGGAATATCCAGATGAACAAAAGCTGAAAAAAATGACCAGAGAGAAAGGAGAACATGGACAGTATGTTGAAGGAAACTGGAAGATTGGGAAGGGTGGTAAAGAAACTACTTTATTATTAAGATGCTAACAGACTGGATTAATTTAACCTGGATTTTGAATTCATTAAAGTGAGTCACAGAGTGACAGTAACAAAACAAGGAATGACCGCATGATCTATGTCCAAACCTGTCATTCCAGGGATCCAGTTAAGCACACAAGGGCAAATAATGCATAAGTTGGACACAGAGTAAACCTCTCACTCCAGTAATGCTTCTCTGAAGTATCAACTTGAGTTACCAGAGTGAATCTGGTGGACAAAAGAGATGTAACCCAATGAATTTGAACCCAAGTTTGAAGGATGAAAGACCTGGCTTTACGTCATTGTCAAAGATTTATGTGATCTGCAGAGAAACTGAAGTGTACTGACACTATATCAATGGTACAATTAACAACATCAATCTATCATTGAAAAATGGCACCATCTCTAAAACGTTTTATTAGCTTGAGAATGTAGTGTCACCTTAAATACATTGGTGTCTTGTTGTAACTGCTGATTAGTACATCACAGCAGATCTCCCAATAGTTTCAATCCCCCAACAGAACACTCTCAACACATCCTCTTAAAGCTGAGACTGCAACAGGTTCAAGAAAAGAAAAAAAGCCCAGTTTGCTGCCTGAGCTACATTCTGTCCTGGAGAACAAAAAAAAATGCTCATGTACAACATGTGAAAAGTAATTAAAAGCTATAGTATATATAGTTTTCTTTATATATCTCCCTGGACTGGCTTCCGGATTTCCTGATTTAACTACTTCTTATTGTTGCCATTTTCCATTACGGAGAAACAATTTTCACTTGTTGAAGCACTTTCCATTAATTAATGCTTCCAAAATAATTTAGTTCCTTGAGCATAAATACATTACAATAATGTGCTGAAGCAAGAAGTGCTTGCTTTTTTTTTTAAACACAGCAGAACACCTTTACAAAATGCTGCTGGCCCTTCAGTTTGTCAAGTGTGAGGACAGGGAGAGAGAGACAACCCCAAGTTCTTTTGGAAAAGAACAGAAATTCATCACTCTAGATCTCAAAGATCAACCTCATTACCCCCCGTATCGCTTGCATCGTTTACTGGTGAGTTTCAGTAAAACCCCACAACATCCTCTCCATATTCTGCTTTGAAAGTCACTGAGTACTGGATAAACTTAGCCAAAATATTACTAACATCACTGCAATAATGACAGTTGATTCTTCCTTAACACAATATTCCCTTCTTTTCCCTATCACACCAGAAACTCAACTTCTGTTACAGTCATACAAAAGAAGGCATCAAAAGCTGGAATACAACTGTCTCCTCTTCTCTCCACTGCTTTTGTGCTTATCTAGTTAAAAGGTAAGAACCATTAACCATTTTGTTTCACAAGACAAAATTCAAGTAGTCATGTGGCAGAACTGAAAAAGAAACATAATCAGTAAAAGTCAGCATCATCTGAATTTGTTGACCCTCAATTAGTGCACTTTTTTATTCATTAATGGGATGTGGGCATCACTAGCTAGGCCAGTATTTATTGCCCAGAGGGCAGTTAAGAATCAGCCATGTAGCTGTAGGTCTGGAATCACATGTAGGCTGGACCAGGTAAGGATGGCAGATTTCCTTCTCTAAAGGACATTAGTGAACCAGATTGGTTTTTCCTGACAATCGACAATGGTTTCATGGTCACCATTAGACTCTTATTTCCAGATTATTATTGAATTCAAATTCCACAATATGCTGTGGCAAGATTTGAACCCAGGTCCCCAGAACATTACCTGGATCTCTGGATTAATAGTCAAGCAAGAATACCACTAGGCTTTTGCCTACCCCGAGATTTTATTTAAAGTGGGCTTTAATACTGTTACGGTATATTCAGAATTCAGGTGGTCAATTTAGCCCAACAACCCTCTCCCTCCTCACTCCCACTTTCTGGCATGCATTCACAAGATCTGATTTGATTATTCTTTGAGACAAAGTGTGATTTAGTCTGCACCTTCTTCCTGTTAACTGTGTTTTACGGTGATCTTGAGACAGAAATCATTGGCAATGTAAAGCTAAAGTATTAATATAAAAATAAACACTGTGGGTTTTGAGAGTACACACAACCCCTGAGTGTGTTTGCTCCTCACTGACTTTTTATCACTCCCTACCAATAAATATTTAGTGACAACAGCAGTGATGAACAAAGATATTCAATGTAATGCTCATATGTCCATTTTGTTTTGAATTATTTCTTTGGATTCTGGTAAGGCTAGCATTTATTTCCCCTTTCCAGTTGCACTGAGAAGGAAGTGGCATCTGAGTGGATTGCTAGGCTATTTCAAGAGATAGAGAAACATCAAACCACATTGCTATGGGACTAGAGTTACATATAAACTGCTCAACAAATTTCCTTGTCTAAACTGACTCAATCAGTTGGATTTCTACAACAATCCCACAGCTTCATGATCGCTTGTACTAGGATCAGGTTTTTTATTTAAAGATATTTTAAGTGGAATCCAAATTCTCAAACTGCCATGGTGGATAGTGATCTCATGTTCCCTGAATTTCTTCAGTTCATAAACTTAACCACCGCACAAATCATACATTTGAAACCAAGTCCCTTGTTAAAGCAAAGCTATTGTTTGCTAATGGAATCATACATTGTAGAAATGAGATAGTACATAGGCCATATGGCCTATTGTGTCTGTGTTGGAAGTGTTGAATTGGAAGCCTTGTAAAGAAAATGCGTAAGTGGTGAGTCAGAAACATGTGCAATTTTTTCCGTTTTTTCCTCCTCAGCAATGTGTATGTGGTAACAGTGAAGCGTCTCATTGATAACTTTAAAAAAGCGAGTTCCCATAAAAGGCAGCCAGACCCGAGAGTTGGTCTCTTGGAAGTGGGTCTTCTACTGCTGTGATAACAGAGCACTCCGGTTGGCTTTCATCTTTTCCAGCCTCTTTGTTAGATGACTGTTGCTCATTTCCAGCTCCTCGATTTTATCCTGTGCGGAGCGGACCTGACAGGAGGCAATATCAAAGAACAAAGAAAATTATAGCACAGGAACAGGCCCTTCAGCCCTCCAAGCCTGCACCAACATGCTGTCCATCACAGCTAAAACCCCCGACCCTTCCAGGGACCATATCCCTCTATTCCCATCCTATTCATGTATTTGTCAAGATGCCCTTTAAAAGTCATTATTGTATCTGCTTCCACGACCTCCCCGGCAGCGAATTCCAGGCACCCACCACCCTCTGTGTAAAAAAAACTTGCCTCGTACATCACCTTTAAACCTTGTCCCTTGTCCCTTAAACCATGCCCCTTGCCCCTTAAACCAATGCTCCCTAGTAACTGACTCTTCCACCCTGGGAAAAAGCTTCTGACTGTCCACTGTGTCCATGCCCTTCATAATCTTGTAGACCTCTATCAGGTCGCCCCTTAACCTCCGTCATTCCAGTGAGAACAACCCAAGTTTCTCTAACCTCTCCTCATAGCTAATGCCCTCCATACCAGGCAACAGCCTGGTAAATCTTTTCTGTACCCTCTCCAAAGCCACCACATCCTTCTGGCAGTGTGGTCACCAGATTTGAACACAATATTCCAAATGTGACCTAACTAAGGTTCTATAAAGCTGATACGTTACCTGCCAATTTTTAAACTCAATTGCCCGGCCGATAAAGGCAAGCATGCCATATGCATTGTTGACCACCTTCTCCACCTGCGTTGCCACTTTCAGTGACCTGTGTACCTGTACACCCAGATCCCTCTGCCTATCAGTACTCTTAAAGGTTCTGCCATTTACTGTATAATTTCCATCTGGATTAGACCTTCTGAAATGCATTACCTCACATTTTCTGGATTAAACTCTATCTGCCATCTCTCTGCCCAAGTCACCAACCGAACTATATTCTGCTGTATCTTCTGACGGTCTTAATCGCTATCTGCAATTCCACCAGCCTTTGTGTCATCCATGAACTTACTAATCAAACCAGTTACATTTTCCTCCAAATCATTTATATATATTACAAACTGCAAAGGTCCCAAACACTGATCCCTGAGGAACGCCACTAGTCACAGCCCTCCATTCAGAAATGCACCCTTCCATTGTTACCCTCTGTCTTCTGTGTGACAGGTTCACATGTGAGCAGCTTCTAAGTTGTTTACAGCTCCAAAAATCTAGCTTTTTCCTCTAACTTGCCTGAATCAAAACCAAAAAAGTCTATTCTGACACAGGTATCCTATCCACTTCTTCCCAGAATCATAATAGGATTTCCCTTGTCCTCACCTTCTGCCCCAACCAGTGTCCACATTGAACAGATGAAGCACCAACATTTATGTCACTTCAAATGTGTTGCTACCAACAGGCACATCTTCCCTTTCCTCTTCAGTATTCTAAGGAACTGTTTCCTCATTACACTCTGGATTTCTCATCAATCACCCCAAAACCCTCCCATTCTGAGGTACCTTCTAATGCAAGTGCAGGTGCAACACCTGTTCTTTTAAACTTAGTTTTTTTCCACCATCCAGGGTCCTAAACTCTTCTTATGTGTAGCATGTGATTTACTTTTACTTCTTTGAATTTAGTGTACTGTATTCACTGCTCACAATGGGAGCCTCTGCAATAGGGAAACTGATTGCAGGTTGAGAATAGCATCGAAGAATACCTCTGTACTATCTGCAAGTGTATTCCTGCATTTGCAGACATCATCTTAGTTCTTTGTTCCACCTTGACCTCGCTGTCCTACACTGTTAATGAAGCTCATGAAATAGCACCTCATCCTTGAGGAAGCACTTGACAGCCTTTTAGACCGAGCATTGAGTTCAATAATTTCTGATTGTAACCTCTGCCTCCACTTTTTTTTATAGGTAGCTATTGGCAACACTACTACCACTCCTATATATACCTCTATGCCTACTGATTTCTTTACCTATCCCTCATCACAATCCCTTTGCAGTGCCATTACTTTTGTCATTTAATCTCTTCTGCCTATTATCATAGACCGTGCCTTTCATTTCCTGCTCTCCTCACTTTTTCTGTTTGTTTGCTTAAAACCTATTACATCTCAAACGTGATTTACAGTGGCATCAGTGAAGCCTCCATCACTATCCACATTCTGGAAGTTACCACTGAAACAGAACTGGACTTGCCACATTAAATACTGTAGTTACAAGAGCAATTAGAGGCTAGGAATTCTCCCGAGAATAACTGACTCCTCAAACTCTACCCACCACTTGCAAAGCACAAGCCAGGAGTGTAACTGAATACTCCTTACTTGCCTGAATGAATACAGTTCCAACAAAACTCAAGAAACTCCCACTTGGTTGGCACCCGAGTCACCACCTTCACCATCGATGCCCACTCTATACCATCTACAAGATGCACTGCAACATCACCAAGGCTCCTTTGGCAACACCTCCAAAAACATAACCTCTTCCATCTAGAGGGACACAGGTAGCAGATATGTGGAAACAACCAGCACTATTTCCTCTCCAAGTCACATACCATCCTGACTTGAAGTGATATTGTGATTTCTTCACTGTTGCTGGTTCAAAATTCTGGACCTCCCTTCCACTTACACACTATGGGCTGCAGTGGTTCAAGAGGCAGCTCTCCGCCATCTATTAAAGAGCATGTAAGAATGAGGAATAAATGCTGGCCTAGCCAGCAACACTCACATCTCACTAAAGAACCAAAGGAAATATCTTTCAGTTCAAATGAAAGGTTAGGGACCTGAAGCATTATCTCTCTCTTTCCAACAATACTCAAGAAACTCCCACTTTATTGGCACCCCAGCCACCGCCTTCACCATCAATGCCGACTCGATACCATCTACAAACCTGCTGTTATCACTTGTTTTTATTTCATAAAATCACAATCTGTCACAGTACAGAAACAGACTGTCAACACCTTTTGAAATTCCCACATCTAATCCCACTGTTTTGTTCTCCCTTACCTTTCCATATTTGTTTTAGATTTTAGCAGGTAACTGCATTTTTGAATGAGATTTCTATATTTTCAACTAGTTCTGCTCAAGTAAAATTATCCTAAGCACCTGTTCATTTTTATTGTGATTTTCCTCCATTCATGATCTTTCATTTTCATTTCATCCCACAGTGGAAACAACCTCTGGCTGTTTACCTTAAAGTAACCTTTGACCACTTTACAAATCTTTTCATGTCTGATGGCAACTGTACCATCAATCCCACATCCTTGCATCCCCAAGAGCCAAGACAGTACAACCTGCAAGTCAAACCAGAACATTTGTTGTCTGTGTGACAGTGTCATCCAGTGAGGCACTGGAGGACTTTTGAGAAGATACAAAGTTCCAGATTTCACAGGTAGTCAGCTTAATGATCAAAAAAAAGTCAACAAATTACTTACATTTTTTTTAAAAAGTTCAGGCTCAACTACAAATAGCAAAAGAATTTTGTGGTAATTTATATTCTGCAATCGAGATCATTGAAGCCTCAGTCGATCAGTTTGCCTTACCTCTCTTTGGAGCTTGCGCTTCTCAGCTTTAAGTTCATCTTCTACTTTTTCTGCATTTTCTGCTGCTGTCTTGTAACGTAATACCTGGCTTTCAAGTCGCATAATCTGAAATATTGCCCACCCCCCCCCCAAGAAAGGACAAAACAATTAAAAAAATTTCCAAAGAAAGGGTGGAAAAGTGAATGTACTTATAAACATCATTATTGACAATCATGTTGCATAGTGACAACCATCTCTGAGCTCCACGTAATGAGTTATTTGGCAGGAGGTTAGACGATTATTGTGTGGACAAATACTGGCATGAGTAATGAGGTAAATTGATGAGTTAGTTAATTTTAGGTGCTGAGAATCATGGGAGAATGGCAGCACCCTGCAAGGACTCTTTGCTCCTGGAAACAATGCCATAGGATTTTTAAACATCTGCCTGAATCATAGGAAAGGCAAATGTGGCATCTCCTATATGGAAATATGGAAAATAGTAGAGTTGTGTCATTGACATTATGCAAGGCTGAGTTAGAAAAACTTCTAATTGTCAAGGGGTCAAGCACTATATGGACAGGTCGGAAAGTGGATTTAAAACCGCAACCAGATGCTAATGACCTTATTTAATGGAAAGCAGGCATGGCAGGCTGAATCATCTTATACTACTCCTAAATCCTGTGTTTCTATATGATGGAACAGTGCTTTCACCTAGACGCTAAACAGAAGAGTGTGCAGTTATTTCTGGGATAGGCAGAGCCCTGGTTTATGAAACTATTGCGGAAGAATGACTTGTATCATAATTTATGAAAGATAAGGTTGTGGCTCAGCCAAGGACCCAAGCGTAAAATCCCAATTACACTGTGCTGTTGAAATGCCACATAGGATTTAGGTGTAATATAAGATGATTCAGCCTGCCATGCCTGCTTTCCATTAAATAAGGTCATTAGCATCTGGTTGCGGTTTTAAATCCACTTTCCGACCTGTCCATATAGTGCTTGACCCCTTGACAATTAGAAGTCTATCTAACTCAGCCTTGCATAATGTCATTGACACACCTCTACTATTTTCCAAACACAACTCTAAAATTCAACTAAAAGATCAGAAAGCACAATAGCTTAGAAGGGCCATTCAGAAGGAGATTAAATGTATAGGTAGAGAGAGTCCAAGATGAAGGAGTGAGCATTGGTTGCAGAAGGACACTAAATAAGTGGACAAATTCTACGGTGAAACAGTTGGTCTGTAAACAGGATGAAATGGGTGGTAGATTTCTCAATAGATGAGTTTGTGCAAGGGTAAATGAGTGGACAGAGACCATGATGTAACAAAGTTTACATTTGCTTTGGAAGGAGTAGGACAAATGGGCTGAATGGTGTTTTCCCATTCTATACTTTCTAAAGCACTCTGTTGTAGCATTATTAAATACTTACATTTTGTTCCAGCGCAGTTATTTCCTGTTCAGTTTTAGTGAGTTTAAACTTGTATTCACTGATTTGTCTGTTAGCATCTCCTTTAAAAAAAAATAACAGTTACAGTAATCCAAGCCTGGAGTCAACTTTTAAGTGGTAGAGTCATAGATCATAGAATCCCTACAGTGTGGAAACAGGCCCTTCGGCCCAACAAGTCCACACTGACCCATCCCCCTGTAACCCACCTAATCTCCACATCCCTAAACATTATGGGCAATTTAGCATGGCCAATCCACCTAGCCTGCACATCTTTGGATTGTGGGAGGAAACCAGAGCACCCAGAGGAAACCCATGCAGACACGGGGAGAATGTGCAAACACCACACTGACAGGCCGGAATTGAACCCGGGTTGCTGGCGCTGTGAGGCAGCAGTGCTAACCGCTGAGCCACCATGCCGCCCCAAATACGTGATGAAGCACTACAATTACATTAAATGGAACAGGTTGAGAACAGATCAAATGACTAAAAATTGGGGGCATCTAGGGTATGGCTCCACCAAGAGTGGCTTGGCAGCAGCTGATCAGGTCTTAAATATCATAGCTGTTAAACCGCGTCTGTTGCAGATGGTGAGAGAACCAGCAGGTGGGGAAATCATACTTGACCTCATCCTTACCAATCTGCCGGCTGCAGATGCATCTGCTCGTGACAACATTGGTAACAGTCCTGTGGAAATGAGGTTCCGCCTTCACAATGAGAATACCCTCTATTGTGTTATGTGGCATTGTCACCACACTAAATGGGACAGACTTTGAACAGATCTAGCAACTCAAGACTGGGCATCCATGAGATACTGTGGGCCATGAACAGTAGCAGAATCCTACTCCAGCACAATCTTCAACATCATGGCCCAGCAAATTCCCTCACTCAATCATTACCATCAAACAAGGCGATCAACCCTGGTTCAGTGGAGAGTGCAGGGCAGCTGCCAGAAGCAGCACCAGGCTTACCAAAAAATGAGATGTCAACTTGATGAAGCTACCAAAAAGGAATGCTTGCATGCCAAACAACATAAGCAGCAAGTGATAGAGTGAACTAAGCTATCCTGCGACCAAAAGATCGGACCTAAGCTCTGCAGTCCTGCCACATTCAATCATGAATGATGGTGGAGAATTAAACAAGTCACTGGAGGAGGTGGCTTCAAAGATATCCCCATCGTCAGTGACGGAAGAGCTCAGCACATCAGTGCAAAAGATAACGCTGAAGCATTCCCAATAATCTTCAGCCAGAAGTGCCGAGTGGATGATCTATCTTGGCCTCCTCCAGAGGTCCTCAGGATCGCAGGTGCCAGTTTTCAGCCAATTCGATTTATTCCACACGATATCAAGAAATGATTGGAGGCAGTGGAGACTGCAAAGAGTATGGGCCCTGACAACATTATGGTGATAGTACTGAAGACTTAGGAGTCATAGAATCACAGAGATGTATAGCATGAAAACAGACTCTTCGGTCCAACTCATCCATGCCGACGAGATATCCTAAATAAATCTAATCCCATTTGCCAGCATTTGGCCCATAACCCTCCAAAACCTTTTTTATTCATATACCCATCCAGATGCCTTTTAAATGTTGTAATTGTACCAGCCTCCATCACTTCCTCTGGCAGCTCATTCCATACACTCACTACCCTCTGCATGAAAAGGTTGCCTCTTAGGTCCCTTTTAAATCTTTCCCCTTTCACCTTAAACCTATGCCCTCTAGTTCTGGACTCCCCAACCCCAGGGAAAAGACGTTGTCAACTTATCCTATCCATGCTCCGCATGATTTTATAAACCTCTATAAGGTCACCACTCAGCCTCAGATAGTCCAGTGAAAATAGCCACAGCCTATTCAGCCTCTCCCTATAGCTTAAACCCTCCAACCCTGGCAACATTTTTGTAAATCTTTTCTGAACCCTTTCAAGTTTCACAACTTCCTTCCTATAGCAGGGAGTCCAGAATTGCAGGCGGTATTCCACTTGTGCTCCAGAACGTGCCACACCTGTAGCTGATCTGTCCCGGTACAGCTACAACACTGGAATCAACTCAACAATATGGAAAATTGCCCAGCTATGTCCTGTGCACAAAAAGCAGGACAAACCCAACCCGGTGACTTACTGTATCAGTAAAGTGATGGAAGATGTCATCAACAGTGCTATCAAGCAGCACCTGCTTTCAAGAAACAGTTTGTTGATGCCCATCTTATGTTCTGCCAGGGTCTCTCAACTCCTGACTTCATGACCATAGTTCAAACATGGACAAAAGTACTGAATTTCAGAGGTGAGGTGAGACTGACATACCTTAACATCAATGCCGCTTTTTATCGAGTGTGGCATCATGGATCCCTAGCAAGTCTGGTATCAGTGAGAATCAGGGGACAAACGATCTGCTGATTGGAATCATACATGCACATTTAAAGATAGTTGTCATTATTGGAGGTCAGACGTCTGAGGATAGTACCGTGGACCCAACAATCTTCAGTTGCTTCATCAATGATTTTCCCTCCATCATAAAGTCAGAGTGTGTACATGTATGTTTGCCGATATTCAGCACCATTCGTGGCTCCTCAGATATTGAATGAATCCATGTTCAAATGCACAAGACCTGGACAATATCTAGGCTTGGGCTGACAAGTGGTAATTAACATACGTGCCACACAAATGTCAGGCAATGACCATATCCAATAAGAAATAATCTAACCACTGACCCTTGACTTTAATAGTGTTACCATCAACATCCCCGGGCTTACCATTGACCGGAAACTCAACTGAGCTCACCAGATGAATATAGTGGCTACAAGAGCAGGTCAGAGGCTAGGAATATTGCAGCGAAAAACTCACTCCCCAAAACCTGTTAATCATCTACAAGACGCAAGTCATAAGTGTGATAGAGTACTCCTCACTTGGCTGGATGGGTGCAGCTTCAACAACACTTAAGCTTGACTCCACCCAGGACAAAGCAAACTGCTTGATTTGCACCACATCCACAAGCATCCACTTCCTCCACCACTGATGCTCAATACCAGCAGTGTATACACTGCTATCATCTATTAAATGAACTGCAAAAATGCACCAAGGCTTCTTAGACAGCACCTTCCAAGCCCAGGATCATTACCATCTACAAGGACAAGGGCAGCAGATACATCAGAACACCAATACCTGCAAGTTCCCCTCCAAGCCACTCACCATCCTGACTTGGAAACATGTCACTGTTCCTTCAAGGTCGCTAGGTCAAAATCCTGGAGTTCTCTCCCTAACAACATTGTAGGTAAATCTATAGCATATGGATTGCAACAGTTCAAGAAGGCAGTTTACCTCCACCTTCTGGGGGTCAACAGGGATGAGCAATAAATGCTGGAAAGCCAGCAAAGCCCATGTCCCATGAGAGAATTTTTTAAAAAATCCTTAGGCCCAATCATCATCTTCAGCTCCATCAATGACCTTCAGTCCATCATTATAAGATCAGATATGGGGATATATGCTGATGATTATACAATGATCAGTTCTAATTGCCACTACTCAGACACCCAGATGCACCAACACCTGGACAACATTCATGCTTAGGCTGGTAAATGGCAAGTAACCTGTGTCACAGAAGTCCCAGGCAATGATCATCTCTCACAACAGCGTTACCATTACTATCGCTGAATTCCCCACCAACCAACATCATGGGAGTTAACACAGTCAATACAGTGTGGAGCTGGAGGAACGTTAGGCACGTTAGGCAGCATCAGAGGAACAGGAGAGTCGACATTTTAGGTGGGGACCCTTCACTGAACTGCACTAGCCATACAAAGCAGGTTAGAGGCTAGGAATTCAGTGGCAAGTAACTCAGTTCTTTACTCTCCATTGCCTGCCTACTATTTATGCAGCATAAATCAGGATTGTGATGGCATACTGTTTACTGGCCTGGGTGACTGCAGCTCCAAAAATACTCAAGAAGCTTGACATTAGACAGGACGCAGCAGCCCATCCACCAGCTTCAACATTCACTCCTTCCATCACCAATGTACAGTGGCAGCAGTGTACCATCTCTAAAATACACTGTAGTAACTCAAATAGGCTCCTTCAACATGACCTTCCAAGCCTGTGATCTTTACCAACTAGGACAAGGGCAGCAAATGCATAGGACCGCAACCACTAGCATGCTCATCTCCAAGTCACACACTATTCTTCGTTGGAACTAATTACAGTTCCTTCATTGTTGCTGGGTCACAATCCTAGAACTCTTTTCCTAACAGTGTACGTACGCCACATAGACTCTACCTTTCAATAACATCGTTCACTGCCACCTTTTCAAGAGCAATTACGGTAGCAACTAAATCCAGTAACTTTGGAAGATCTCATGCAGAAGGGAAATGTACAGTAAATGGCAGAACCCTTAGTGGTATCAACATACAAAGGGATCTAGTCATGCAGGTCCACAGTTCCTTGGAAGTGGCCACACAAGTGGATGAGGTGATCATTAAGACATATGGTATGCTTGCCTTCATCGGCCCTGGCATAGAGTATAAAAATTGGTAAGTCATTTTACAGCTGCATGGAACTTTAGTTAGGCCACAAAAACAGAAACTGCTGAAAAAGCTCAGCAAGTCTGACAGCACCTGTGGACAGAAATCAGAGTTAATGTTTCGAGTCCAGTGAGCCTTCCTCAGAACTGATGGTAGCTAACCAACTATTTTCTAGCTACAATCTACTATCTGGCTAGAAACCTTATAACCTTTAAAAGATAATCGGATGAGTACTTCAAATGTCATAATCTTCAAGGATATGGAACAAGTGCAGGAAATTGGGACTAAGGCACTTTTAGTGGTAGTAATGTCAATGCAGACTTGATGGGCTGATAGGCCTTTTCTATTCTGTATGAATCTATGAATTGAGCAGGCACTGATCTTAAATGCCAGGAATCTGGCGTCACTCTCATGGTTGGTCACAGTAAGCAGAAACCAATAGAGTTCACTGGATTGGGACAATAGTGCAGTTCTGAGAAGAGTCATTGATAAAATGAACACAGGCTGGGATTGTATACATAGACACATACAGTTACTCTGCACACTTACACATGTATGGTGGATGATAGGAAATCAAAGCTTACTTTGCATTTCAATCACTTGTACATCTGTCCCATTTTCCAAAATGGTGTCACCGGACTCTGCCTTCTCCACTTTTCCATTCTTGGTTCTCTCATCCAGTTGTGCTTTTAATTTTTTAATCTGATGTGGAAAAGACTGATTCAGTATGGAAGGAAGTAAAAACTGCACAGGCTAGATCTGAACACAAACACGAAACAGCTATCTGGATCAGAGATCTGACTGCTTCTGTCTCAGTCTTAGAAGTCACTTTCTCTTCCTTATAATGCGACATTCTGCTGCTTTCTTCATCGTTTGACTGGCTGTACTTTCACCTTCACAAGCAGTAGACTAACAGCAGCATTCATCCTGTCAACCATTCATCCTGTCAACTCAGACTTAATTTGAAAACAAGCTCTGGGGATGCATTTGATCCATCACACTACCCAATGTGCAGAAATGTAAGAAACATCCAGTACAGCAAGAAAACCTTCCTTTGCTTCTTTATCCCCTCCTCTAGCTCAGCCACCTTTCCCTCTTACGTCACTCTCACTTTTCCAATCTCCTCTCGTGCTCCTTACCTCCCTATCCTTCCATTTGTTACCCTCCCTCTGCTTGTCACACCTGTCGCTCTACCAAGTTGGCCCCTCTCCCCTAATCAACTTGCCCTCACTCTTCTCCAACTTGCACCTATGCCCTCAATTCTTTAAAGTCTCACCAGCCTGCAAAATCTCTCCTTTCTCTCCACTTGCTTCCCAACCCATCCCTGCCCAACCCATCTCTTCTCCTCCTCCAGCCTGCCTCACTTGCTGCCACTTATCTGCATTCTCTGCTGCAGCTTCCCAACACACACACACACACACACACACACACACACACACACACACACACAGATACCTTACCTGCTCTAATAAGGCTTCTTTTTCATCTATTAACTTTTTTGCCCTAAAATCTGGAGAAGGAGAGAACAAACACAAAGCATTTTGTGAAAAAATCAAAAGTGAAATTCATTCAAGTTTAATAATAAACACAAGACTGAAGAGAATGAAGAAATGTTAAAGTTAGTGTAGAAAGTTGAATATTGGAGTTATTCACATACCACAAGGCACGGCAAGGGTCAGCCTAGGTTTAGTTCAACGTCAGTGTGATTGCTGGAACCTCGGACTGCGTGCAAACAGTCTAATCTTCATTTTGTTTAGCATGCAAATTCTCTACGGTCAAACAGAACTGGAACACAAAATCTCATTATCCTTTTAACTTGGGGTTACATCAAACATTATAACACACCAGAGAGGGCGAGAACAAGCAAAACAGAGAGAGGATGTGAGAAAGAAATGGACTGAGTGACAGTGAAGGAAACACAAATTGAAAGAAAGAGGAAAAAGAAAGATAGATGGAGACCAAGCTAGAAAGTGAGAGATAGTGGAGACAAAGAATGAGAGCAACAAGGCAAGATTAAGATAGAGACACAGAGATACAATGAAAGAAACATGAAAAGATAGCAACAGAGTAAAAGACAAAGCAAAAGAAAGTTACAGAGAAAAGGAGAGGAAATCATGCAGTGGACTAACATCAGCCTCATGCACTGACGCACAGTCCAGGGAGCAGCATTGCCCACCAAACGCGGGAATATTCGATGTTTAGTGATGTCACTGTGTCTGGTTACAAACTTTTGAGTTACGACTGGCTGGTATCAGAATATGAGATGAGGGGTTCCCTTGGTGTGTTATAACTAGATTAGTGCACTGTTTGCAGCCTGCAAAGTTTTTTTTCTAACAAGAGAAATACACACAATCATATTTAAAAGCTACACTACTAGTACAGTTAGTGAGTGAGTATACAGCTTATGAAATGACAAGCATAAAATGTAAGGGAGACAATTGTTACACCAGCAAGGAGTTACTGAAAATTGCCACAAAAAGAATTTTGCCTTCTGCAGTTCACATCTCTAAATGTTTTGTTGTGGCCAGATTCGTTGACAGTATAATATCATAATGTTCCGCTGATGAATGGTGCCTTACACAACGATGGGACAGGGATCTGTAAATTCTCATTCCTGCATCATGTCTGGTAACACCCCCTCCTTCCAAGCAATCTGTTTTGGGCCCTCCTCAATTTGATGCCCCTTAGCAATCTGAAAACACAGCCTCAGTTTACAAATGTACATAGAGTCACAGAGATGTAGAGCACGGAAATAGACTCTTTGATCCAACTTGTCCATGTCGACCGAAATAAATGTAGTCCCATTTTCCAGAATTTGGCCCATATTCCTCTAAACCCTTCCTATTCATATATCCATCCAGATACCTTTTAAATGTTGTAATTGTACCAGCCTTCACCTCTTCCTCTGGCAGCTCATCCCATACATGTACTACTTTCTGCGTGAAAAAGTTGCCCCTTAGGTCGCTTTTAAATCTTTCCCCACTCACCTTAAACCTATGCCCTTTAGTTCTGGACTCCCCCACCCTGGAGAAAAGACTGTGTCTATTTACTCTATCCATGTTCCTCATAATTTTATAAACATCTATAAGGTCACCACCTCAGCCTCTGATGGTCCAGGGAAAATAGTCCCAGTCTGTTCAGCCTCTCTCTATAGCTCAAACCCTCCAATCCTGGCAACATCTTTGTAAATCTTTTCTGAACCCTTTCAAGTTTCACAACATCCTTCCTATAGCAGGGAGACCAGAATTACATGCAGTATTCCAAAAGTGGCCTAACCAATGTCTTGTACAGCCTCAACATGACCTCCCAACTCCTATATTCAATGCACTGACCAATAAAGGCAAGCATACCAAACTCGTCCTTCACTATCCTATCTATCTGCGACTCCACTTTCAAGGAGCCTTGCACTCCAAGGTCTCTTTGTTCAGCATCACTCCCCAGAACCTTACCATTAAGTGTACAAGTCCTGCCCTGATTTGCGTTTCCAAAATGCAGCACCTCACATTTATCTAAATTAAACTCCATCTGCCACTCCTCAGCCCATTGGCCCGTCTAATCAAGATCCTGTTGTACTCAGAGGTAACCTTCCTCGCTGTCCACCACACCTCCAATTTTGGTGTCGTCTGCAAACTTACTAATCATATCTAAATGATGAAAAGCAGTGGACTCAGCACCAATCCTTGTGGCACACCACTGGTCACAGGCCTCCTGTCTGAAAAGCAGCACACCACCACCACCCTCTGTCTTCTAGCTTCGAGCCAGTTCTGTATCCAAATTGCTAGTTCTCCCTGTATTCCATGTCATCTAACCTTGCTAACCCGTCTACCGTGAGGAACCTTGTTGAATACCTTACTGAAATCCATATAGATCACATCCACTGCTCTGCCCTCATCAATCCTTTTCGTTACTTCTTCAAAAAACTTAATTAAGTTAGTGAGACATGATTTCCTATGCACAAAGCCATGTTGATTATCCCTAATCAGTCCTTAACTTTCCAAATACAGGTAGTTCTGCTATAACTTGTGTTTCATCAACACGAATTGGCTGTAAAGCGATTGATAAATAACGTATGCTGTTTGGATGATGCGAACTTTCTGCTGTACAGGTACGACGATTTTCGATAACACGAAGTCACACAAGAATGCAACTATTGTGTTATAGGAGAACTACCTGTACATGTAAATCCTGTCCCTCAGGATTCCCTCCAACAACTTGCCCACCACCGATCTCAGGCTCACTGGTCTATAGTTCCCTGGCTTTTCCTTACCACCTTTCTTATATAGTGACACCACATTAACCAACCTCCAGTCTTCCGGCACCTCACGTGTGGCTATCAATGATACAAATATCACGGACAACACCAAGCTCTATGTCAACACCACCCATCTTGACCACTCTCCATTGTCTCTGAATTGGCTGATTGCTTGTCCAGTATCCTTTCTCCAACTGAAGGTGTTGTCTTTGGTCCCTGCTACAAACTTTATCCCTCCACTGGCAACTGTAAGGCTGAACCAGACTACAATCCCAACCACATTTCTGTGTGCTCACTAACACTACTCATTTCCACCTCTCTAATATCACCTCTCTCCAACCGTGCTTCAGCTCTGTTGTTGCTGAAACCCTCATTTGTGCTTTTGTTACCTGTAGAATTGACTATTCTAAACTACTTCTTGCCTACTTCCCACTATATACATTCCATAAATGTGAGCTCTTCAAAAGCTCAGCTATATGTCTTGTTATTTCCATCAAGTCTGGACTTTATCACCACCCACCCTTGTGCTTACCAACCTAGCCTGAAGCTCAGTTTAGCAACACCTCAAATTAAACACTCTCATCCTTGGTTTCAAAACTGTCCATTCCTCACAATTTCCTATCCCTGCAATCTCCATTAGCCTTACAATTCACAGAGATATTAGTGTACCTCTAATTCCCACTACCTGATTATCCCCACTTTTATGTTAATAATCATTGGTGGACATGCCTTCAGCCTCCAAAGCCCTAAATGCCGCAATTACCTCTCTAAATCTCTCTGCCTCATTTGAACTTACCTCTTTGACATTTTGTTTGTAGTGGTTCTGTTTGCATCTTTGGTTGTTTTACAGTATCAGAGATGCTAATTAAATACAAATTGTTGTTGTTGACTACGATATACCTACACAGTAACAGGATGTAGTTGTGGACCCCCACACAGTAATGGAATTGGGTTCTGCGTCTGTAAACCCTCACAAAGTAATGGGATGGGGTTCTGTGTCCCTGTGTCTCATACACCAGTGTTGATAGATATTCCAATTCAGCAGGCTTTGTTCTGCTGTGAATCCACAATGAACATGACTAAGGGAGTACTTAGAAGAGTCAATGAAGTCAGAAAGATGTTGAAAATCTAAGACCAGCTGACTGTGGCTAGGACTCCTTTCTGATGAAGCTAGTAGACAAATGGAAACATTTAGCTATGCTCAGGAACAAAATATGCAGGCACTGGAGTGTCAAATCCATCTATAGTGTGAGGCATTGAATAAGTGGGAATAAATTCGCCACCTGCTGTAACCAAGTTCTTCCTGAAGTGGAGTTTTTACCCTCCAGTGAGTTTAGTGAAAGCACTGTTAAAAAATGAGCAGCATGCAGATTTTTGCAGATGGTAGCTGTGATCTCAGACATCACATTGAGCATATTGTCAAACTACACAGTATTCAACATGCCAGGACATAGTAGCTTCCCTTCAGTTTCCCTTTGATATCTCAATTACCTGCTGAATGCCAAGTTTCTAACTGCCCTCTAGAGAAGGATAGGCAATTAAATGTATACACCATGTACCCCCAACACCTTTCTCCCTCCTAGGCTGCAGTTCCATGGTGGTTGGTCGCCTTTCAATACAATTTCTCACATGCCCATTTATTGTGAGTCAGTGGGGGAAGGCACAGTGGAGTATGTGACTAATGTATTGCAGCCGACCACCTTTCCTCAACCATCATGAATGCAGACACACACTTTTCAGCATTGGCTACTCATGAGAGAAGGAAGCTCAAGCAAGAAACAGTGCCCTTAGCAAAAATCATGACACAGCAGCAGTGTTGTAGACTGGGCTAAGGATACAGGAGCAGCACTTGTTAGTCAGACTGCTTCTCAGAACAAGAAGGGGCTGGAGACGCTGAGGAGAATGAAAACTAAATTCCCTCCAGTCCAGGGGTATTGAACATGATGGAAAATAGCAGATTGCTGCCATCTGCTGGAATGGGGCAAGATATGACACTAACTTCAGTCGAAGATTGTTATATGGGAGTTTGTTGGAAGTCCTAATTTTAACACAGGGGAATGAAGGACAATAAACTCACAAAAGGCAATGAACTATTTTAATCCTGGACCACATTGGTGGTGCTAATTAAATACAAATTGTTGTTGTTGACTGTGATATCCCTACACAGTAACAGATGGAGTTCTGTGGACCCCCACACAGTAATGGGATTGGGTTTTGTGTCTGTAAATCCCCACATAGTAATGGGATGGGGTTGTGTGTCCCTAGTATCTCATACACCATTATCGAGGAATATTCAAATTGGGAGGATGGACTCCTGCCCAAGGCTGCCAGGAGTGGTATTCTCCACTGCTGGGGAGCAGTGGTACGGCGATATGGTGCAAATACACATACAGAAACACATACGTAAACACTTGAACAGGTACATTCACAAATGAGTGCACACACACCTCCACAAACACACTCACACTTGTGTGGCACAAACGCACCTACTGTCACAAACTCGTATCTCCAACACACTAAGACCTGCTCTCATAAACTCACGCATCACACCAATGCACACACACCTCCACGTATACAACTGCTCACAATCAAACTTGAGGCACATATACTGACATCTGTGCACGTTCAATCTTTTTCCAACATGCATAAAGATACTCACCTGCATACATACATATGCTCACACTTGTGCACATACACACATGTACATTCATACACACTTGTTCATATATGCATATACATCAACATAAACATAGTCATACCTTGCCACAAACAATCAAACATGTACCTATATCTATAGGAACACACTTACCTGCACACACAGACCTGCACCAATGTATGCATAAGCAACTACCTCCTTAGCTGCACATAGCCAGCATACAGATGCCTGTACACATAGTCCTGTGCACATGTGCCTAGCCATATGTACGCACTGTGCACATGTACCTACACAAACTCTCAAATGCGCAAATCAGAAAGCCTCTGCAGATATGAATAAGTAATCAAAAACCAGGGTTGACTTTCCTCTTCCTAGCCATTAGAACACTGAAGCTTCCTTTATGACCCCAACTCCTGTCCTGGCTGAGACCAGCTGACTTAGAGCAGACTAGGCACTTCCTAGTCTGTGTGGTTCAGCAGCATCTTGGCCAGTTACTAGATCAGCCATTGGTAGAACTGCATTATTCTGTATTTTGAATAAGAAAAAACTAGACCCATGAGAGTGAGGGCCCTTCCAAACCAACCAAACATACAAATAACTTTTTCTTAAAGATATGTTTACAAATTGATTGTGTTGTAATTTAGTATAAAGCACAGGTACAGAATGACTTCGAGCTCAAAAGAATTTGATCAAAATCATAATATGACCCTTTTATTCAGATTGTAGCTCAGTAATGTATTAGCATGTCATGTTTGCAATACAGTTGTTTTCAAAGATAGTTTGAGGCACTCAATCCATTTGAAAGCTGTAACATACTGTTAAACACAGTCACCCACAGTATGGCTTGACAACACTCTCAAATATCCAAACACAAGGCACATTGACAATAATTGAATGATTTCACACACAACCTGTTCCACCTGAAATCACAGGCCTTTATCATCATTCAGAGCATCTTGAAGACCAACATAACCCTGTCCCTGTCAACTTATAGTGAGCTGATTTCCTAAATGGAATGGCCAAACATGAACACACCACAGAATAGCAATTAGAGTGTAGAAATAAAGTCAGCAGGGGTATAAACATAAATTGTACTTAGTCTGCAGTCAGGTATATCATAATATGCAATCTCTCACAAACACAGGATTCACCAGACGGGGTCAAGAATGGGCATGCAAGCTAATTTTCCCTCTTAGTGACATAGAGCTCACTAGACAGGGGCCAGGAGTAGGAACACAAGCTAATTCTCTATAACTCTGAACACAAGACTAATTGGACAGGGATCAGAAGAACCCTGCTGGTTTTCCTATTTATCTAATCTTGGGCAAACTAGTTGGGGATCAGGAATATGGATGGGATACGGTCAATGGTTCTCTCTTAAAATACTGTCCCCTTGTGTTGTAAATTGGCCATCATCACCCAATACTCCACTTCCCTTGCAAACTACACTCCCGTTGCCAAGCTCTCTTTCCTGTCTAACACGCCTGAACATATCACCTCCAAATTTGTACCCATCTTTCCCGAACTCCACGTTTGAATCTTCCAATTAAAATTCCAGTCCTACCATAGTACTAAAATTGCTGTTATCAAAGTTTCATTGATACCCTTTGTAGGTGTGACAAAAGTAGATAGACCATACCTCTTCAGCTTTATTGACCTGATCAGCTTTTAATATGCTGAAAGCACAGTGTTGGTTTTCACATTACACTTAAATTTCACTGTGCACTGACGAGTCAGTTCTACCTTAGGAACAGCTCTCTCGACTCCTGCACTGATGCGCATCCCCTCCTTAGCCACTGACTTCATCCCTCTCCCTGATGACTACCTGAGGCTGAACCCAGCTGCAGCAACCTTGGTTGTTATACTTGACCCAGAAATTAGTTTCTAATAACATATCTGCACTATTGCCTATTCCCAGCACTGCTACATTGCCTTGTTTTTTCCCCCTTCTCAATTTAAATCTGCCTAAACTCTTAATTCATGCATATGTTACCTATGTGACTCTTCCAATGCACTCACAACTGGTCTCCCACATTCTGCCCTTTATAAATAGACAACATTCAAAATTCTGCTGCCTGTGTTCTTACTCATCTCAAGTCCCTTTCCTGTATCTCCTTTGCTTGCTCATCAATGTGCACTGGCTGCCAGTCAAGCAACATCTCAATATTACGGTTTCCATTTTTATTTTCAGGACACTCTATGGTCTCCTCCTCCCTACGTCTGTAACTTTCTCCAACTCCTGAAATGCCATGAATTGTGGAATTATCCAGCTAAACATCTCCACCTCTCTCACCTCTTCTTAAATGCACCTTAAAACCTAACTCTAAGTTTTTGGCCACCTGTTCCTCCTGTAGCAGTTTTTGTGGCCTGGTGTCATATTTTACTTTATTACAAACCCATGAAGCACTTTGGGAAGTTTAATAATGTTACAGGATAAATACAAGTTGTCGTCTCTGTACAACCCAGGAGTCCCTGAAGTAGGATGAGGATTAGGAATCTTAGTTGAATACAAGCCTATGTCACTGGACACAGATCAGGAACAGGATCCCCTGCTGACTTTCCCTACCTAACCCAGGATGTTGGACAATGGAAGCACCCTTAGTATTACAATATTATGCACTATTACTCTCCGCACAAGACAGGAACTGATCCAAGGGCCCTCCAAATTTTCAATTCCACATTGGCCAATCTTATCCATTGAGAAATTAGGAAACACGTTGTGCATTAATTGTGCAAAGGAGTTTATGTGCAAAAACATCTCCTGAAACAACGTGTGAAGTAATCAGTGCATCAAGGAGTTAAATTTCAGGCACAGAAAATGGTAAGTGTTGGAAGGAACTACCATGGCTTCAAGCTTCTATCTAATACGCTGTCAAACAGCATTCACATGGCATTATGTGGATCAACTTAAAACCAGCTGCCAATAACAAGCTGAGAGACGTGGAAGGAAATGTTTGAATGCTCTTTGATTGTGCTGTTCTAAAAAACTGAAATAATAGACAAAATCTGCAGGTGGGGGCAGGCGATTGAAGATGGGATTTGGGAAAGTAGGACTAAGTGTAGCTCAAATTCTAGTGCAAATATCAGCTCATGACCAAATCCAAATCGTATCATCAATGACAAATATATAACTTTATATTAAAATAACATTTCTGACAGTTCAATGTACAGTTTGGATTCTATAGTGCTATTTACTGACTGTAATTTGTTCTCATGATAGCAAACAGTCATCTTTGTTTTTGCTTTTTCTCTTACCATCCTTTCCTGCTTCAGTCATTGCTGGGTTTTGTTCCATTTCTTTGTCTGCTTGCTCTATGTTGTCTTCCCACATGCTCATGCCAGACTTAACACTCTGCCCCTTGTCCTGTGGTAGCTCCTCACTATGATCAGATTGTTGGTCGTTGCTGATCGCGCATTCATTTCTCTGCCCTTCCAACTCTTGCCCCTGCCCACTTTGCTCTCCCTTACTGGTGTTGTCTCCAGTGGGTTTTATATGCTCATTGGGCTCTGTACTCATAATGGGCTTAGGTCCTGTCTCACTTCCAGAATCCACTTCTCCCCTTTCGACTTCAGTCTCAAGCACCTCCTTCCAATCCTGAGTTTCATCTCCTAATATCTCATTCATTGCTTCATCCCACTCAAACTTATCTCCTTCCTCATTATCGACATCCTCATCATCTTGCTCCTTCTCCACACCGGTCCGAGAGACTGGTGCATTGTCAGTCACACCTTTCGTTGTCCCACAGCCTGATGTCTTGTTTTGTGGCTTAATGCTGGTCACAGACATGTCCCTTTCCTCCTTTACAATGTCTTCTCTCTTTCTATCCTGCATTTCTGTCCTGTCCTCTTTGGCTGCATCTTCTTTCAATTCCTGAAGACCTTTGACCTCAGCTTCATTTTCAGTTAGATCTTTGACCTCACTGTCTTCTTCAATCAGACCTTTGACCTCACTGTCCTCTTCATCATATCCCATGCATTCACTTGCACTGGGGCTTTGGGCCTCACCTTGGACTATAACATTCTCTGAAACGATTGCATTCTTTGGAGAATCTTGTTTCACATTCCCTTGTGCTACTTCCTCTGAATTTTCATTCAATTCATGCCTTTCTCTTTCATTGTTTTCTAAAAGGTCACTCACAGCCCCTTCTGACAGCTGAGTATCTCCTTCAAATTCTTTATTGCTACTGTACTCTTCCACTGGTCTCATCTCTTCCCCACTACTCACTGACAGATTTTCCTTAGCTGTAGCCTCTTCAGTTATTGTAGCCTCCTCTTTCGTTGGTGTTCCTTGGTTGCTTTTGCTATCTGTTACTTCATGAACCTCCTCAGTATTATTCTTTGATTTGCCCTTGTTAGTTTCTTCAAGGCTGTTGTTTTTGTTTTGTATTTGGCTCCCTTTGTCAATCTCTTGTACCACAGCACTTGCCAGCCCACTTAAATCACACTCAATTTCTTCAAATCCCATTTTTTCCTCCATTTTGTCCCTCCCTTTTTTTGTTGTTCCCACATCAGGAAACACTCCTTTTGACTCTTCACCTATGCTGACCTCCTTCCCCATTTCTTGCACAATTCCCTGAATGTTGGTGCAAAATAGCTTCTCAGATTCCAGTACGCGCTGGACCTCACTCTCGTCTTCTGTGCCACTGACCTCTCCCACCACTTCTATGGCACCTTTGGCCTCCTCCTCTTCTTTGGGCTCTATGACCTCATTCATCATCCCCTCACTGGGGATTTTGGTCTTCTCCTCTCTGGGATCTTTGACCCCGTCTTCCACCTCTTCTTGGGGAGCTCTGAACTCATCCTCTCTGGGGCCTTGGACATTATCTTCCTCCTCTTTGTCACATCCAGTCTCATCCTCCTTGTTTTCTTGGGGACTTTTCACCTCTTCCTTTCTGAAACCTTTGGCCTTATCCTCCTCTTCAGAGTGTTTGTCTTCACCATCCTCTTCTCTGAGCCATTTAGCATTATCTTCCTCTCCGGGGTCTTTGACCTTGCCATTCCCTTCTCGGGGACCTTTAACCCCATCCTCATCCTCCTCAATGGGACCTTTGGTTTCATCGTCCCCCAATTCCTGGGGACCTTTGACCTCACCCTCTTCTTCAATCGGAACTTTGACCTCACTCTCCTCTTCACCAGATCCCATGCATTCGCTGGCATTGGGGCTTTGGTCTTTACCTTCACCTTCACCTCTCTTGCCCTTGAACTCACTATTAACCACCCCAGGAACTAGCACCACCTCTTCACAATCTTCTATCTCAGTCTGACCTGCACTGTCATCAGCTTCATTCTCTCTCTTTCCTTGACATTTGAGCTCATTGCATTTGAAATCTTTGATCTCATCCTCAGAATTTCTCGGACTTTTTACCTCCCTGTCGTTCCCCTGATCAATTCCCTCATTTTTATCCCCTTTACGATCTTTGCCCTCATTAGGATCGAGGCCTTCGATTTCCCTTTCATCACCCTGGTTTTTGATGTGAGCCATATCCTCATTCCTTCTAAGAGTCCTAGCTTCACCAGTATTTTGGACATTTTCCTTATTTTCTTCGTGCCACTTGACTTCATCGCCTCCGTAACTCTTGACATCACCTATGGCCCTATTCTCAACCTCAACTACTGCTTTATTTTCCTCTCCAATCAATGTCATTTCCTGAAGACAACTGGATTCTAAATTACCTTCTAACTTTCCTTGGAGCACTGCCTGACTGGTTCTACCTTGTTCTGCACCTGGATCTGAGTTGACTTCATCCATGAGTCGTTCTTCCTCTAATCCCAGATGCTTCACTTCTCCTTCCTGTAAATCGCCTTCTGCCCTGCCTGTCGCAGTCGGTTCACCTCTCCAATCTTTGTTATGTTCAACAGGCTGTTTTATTTCATCACCTACAATTGGACTTCTTCCCCTATTCAGATGACAAGTGACCTTTTCATCTACCTCCACCTCCTGCTGGCATGTCTGTGTTAATGAATAATTGTCAATCTCAGTTTTTTCTGCAGTTTCCTCCACTTCTTTCTCCAACTGTTCTAAGGTTGTGCCCAATAGCTGTCCCCTTCCATCCCAATCTGTTCCTTCTCCATTTTTAACTTGGTCCTGTATTGAGCCAGTCATAAGATTCATGTCTTCTCCACCAGACCTAGATTTTCCATTCTGACCAAGTGAGTTGTCCGACACACACCCTACTTCTCCACTCACTGTGGCTACCTCATTGGTAAAATTCCCTGAACAACTCTCCTTTGTTGTAACATGGAACCCAACCTCCCTCATAGCCTCCTGCTCCTTTCCCATCTCTTCACTCCCACCCAATTCCTTCTGTCTGACATGGACAACTTCAGCAGACTGCTCTTGCATCCCAGTCAAGTTATCCTCTCTCACCTGAATTGATCCTACTCCTTCTTGGGTGACCTCTTTTCCCTCGTCTCTCGATTCTTCCTGTAAATCACAACTACACAGGTGCTGCTGCAGAATTCCTATCGTATTTTCCGGCACTTGTTGCGCAACCTTTTGAGTTTCCTCCACAATGGGTTGATTGTCAGCTTCTGCCCCGTCACTGTCATCACACAGTACATCTATGTCATTCCTAACTTCTGGACACTTTTCCTTCCTCGTCCCTCCATGTGATCTCGGGTCCCCTACTTCAATCTGGCTTCTCTCATCATGATCAAGCTTCTGGTTTACATTTTCCTGCATATGCTTCTCATTCACTCCAAGGTCACTCTCACTCTCCTCCATGTTACCACAGCATTGCATTCCTCCTCCAGATCCCAAGGTGTGCCATATTTCCTCAGATACCTCTTTACCTCCAAGGCTTTGTGTGTCACATGCACTTTGTTTTCCATCGTCAAGATTAGCTGCAGCACGTTCTATCTGGTCAGCATCTCCGTTATCTCTTACAGTCACTGCTGATGCTTCACCCTCAGTCAGTTCGTCACACTGCTCATTTAAGTCCTTTTCTTGCACATTATTCATTAACATCTCCCGATTCCCAGTCTCCTCCATTTGTGCATCAATTCCAGTATTCTGCAAGACTCCTCTTTGCTCAACAGTCTCCAAAATCTCATTCCTCATTTGCAGTGCGTGGCCTTCTCCTATAAGGACCATTGGAAGAGGTGAAGACATTATGTCCCCAAGTGAACCATCCACAATTATGAATTTCCTTGACAGTATTCCAATTTGCCAAACATTATAACATCCCAATTTCTTCAGTTGCCATTTTTAAAATACATGGTACAAAAAAAATTCCCCTGCAGCCTTCAAAAGGGACTTTCATGCTCTGTTTTGATATATTGTTTGAAGCTGAACAGAGTCAGAGAAATTAATTTGCTCCAATTTTAAAAAAAATCACATTGTAAACAGACCAAAACCAACCAGATTACCTTTAATTCAGGAAAGGAGGGGCAGAACCAGTAAATCACTTTCAAAGTCCACAGAGGCCTTGACCCACTTTGATATCTCTTCGCAAAAAAAGGAACTTGAGCTGTTGTTACAGCAGGCAGCTGCCAGCAGCTGGTGATGTTGCTCCACATATAAAGCTGGGTGAAATCACATTGAGTGACAACCACCCATCCATCCCTTCCCTCCTCCCACTACCAATCACCCTCACCTCGACTTCAGTGAAAACTTGCCACAAAATGAACTCCCCCCCCCCCCCCCCCCACACACAAAATGAATGTAACATTCTTCCTACAACACATTGTCAAAGTTTCCTTCAAAGTGAAAGACGTGACAAAATCTGTTAGTTATGAATGGTAGATTGACAGAGCCACCTCAGAACAGCAGTCTGCAATACTGGAACTGCAAGCCACCAGTCAGCCTAGGCAGGAAGGCCCTGTGTCCCTGTACCTATGCGAGATAGCTATGCCAATCCCTGCTCTCCATCACCTGCTTCGCTGTACCTTGTCTGCACCAGTCCAATCACAGACACACCCAGTTCTGACGTGATTGCAGTTCCAAAGTCCCTATTGTTGATGTTTAAAGGCCCAGCTGAACAAACTTGGCTCTAGGTATTTATTAGGGTCCCAAGGGGATTAGGTGGAGGCAGATGTATATCCCCTTGCCATTTAGGTATATGTTCAGTTACAAAGGTCTACAGCACAGGAAAAGACCCATCGGCCCATCCGGTCTGCACTGGTCAAAAATAGCCACCCAACTATTCTAATCTCATTTTCCGGCATTTGGCCAATAGCCTTGTATGCCTTGGCAACACAAGTGTACATGTGCCACTGATCAACCCATCTGACTAGCCTGCCTCTCTATATACTCCTTAATCTAAGGGTATCCTCTTCATTATTTACCACCCCACCAATTTTCTTATCGGGAATGTACTGATCAACCCTCCTACATTCAATCTAATGTACCAACAGTAAGGGTCCCAACGCTGATCCATGCGGAACCCTACTGGACACAGGTTCCCAGTCACAGAAACACCCCTTGACCATCAACCTCTGCTTCTTATCACTCAGCCAAATCAAGATTCAAACTGCCAAATTTTCTTGGATCCTATGGGCTCTTACCTTCACTGTCAGCCTCCCAGCCTTATCAAAAGCCTTGCTGATGTCCAAGTAGGTTACATCAAATGTGTTGCCCTCATCTACACACCTGGTTACCTCGTAGAAAAATTCAACCAAGTTGGTCAGACATGACCTCTCCTTAACAAAGGCCCAGTTGCTGGGTGAATAACAAACTATGCGGATCAGGCTGCAAGAATCAGCTGACAGCATAAATATGTAACATACTGGCCCTTTATTATGACTATTATTAACTGACCTTGGCAGGCTTGATGGAGACAGTGTAGAAGGCATTGTACTCTATCAAACAGTGTGCTGTACCTGTCTTGAGTAGAATTTATGGTTATAGTGTAGGTGGAGCTTTAATCTGTATCTGACTCTTCGCTATACTTCCCTTGGGAATGCTTGAGGAAGACAATGTAGATAGAGCTCTGTATCTAACCACTTGCAGTCTGTCCTAGAAGTATTTAATGGGGACAATGTAGAGAGAACTTTACTCTGTATCTGAACCTGTGCTGAACTTGTCCTAGGGTTTGATAGAGACAGCGTAGAAGGAGTTTTACACTTTTGTAACCCTGTGCTGTATCTGTCCTGGGCAATTCAGTAGAACAATTTAGAGGGATTTTTCTTTGTATTTCTTGACTTGCTGTTGCAGGGCTTGATGGAAGAGTAAAGATGGAGCTTTACTTTGAATTCCATATTTTAACTGCACTGGAAGTGTTTGATGGGACTGTAGGCGTAGTTTTACCCTGTATCGAATGCCATGCGATACATATCCTGGCAATGTTTGGTGCAGACTATGTGCAAGGAGCTTTACTCTGTATCTAACCCTGCACAGTACCTGCTTGTAAGATGCACCACTCTATCAGTTCTCCAGGGCAAAGAATATCACTGAATCAGTTCCCCAGGCCAGCTGTAACACCGAATCATTTTCAGCCATCACACATATTGTGGTGCTTCTTTCTATTAGATCCCCTATATACAGGCCCAGCTGTAGGTTTAGTGGATCGTGAAAGAAAAGGTTAAGGTACAAGTTTGCAAAACCCTATTACTCCCAAATGTGTGATAACCTTGTTTCACACCAACATGCTGCTTGACTCTCACCAAAACCCTCCCCTATCCCATCCTTTTGCTTTTCTTATTCTTTTGCCCAGAGTTCATTCAGATGTTGAGATTATAGATAAACTGGGTATGCTGTACATACCTAGAGGTCCGTCACTGGAGCTCTGTGGCTGGGTTGCAGCTTGTGGACCTGTCTCAGCAGCCTCCGTGTGTGTATTGCCATCCTTCCTCACAGGTTCAGCCTCACCATTTGTCAACAACCCATAGGCCTGGTATAGAAAATAAACCACGATTATAGGGTAATAGGAACAGGCCCCAATCCTTCCAGGCTGCCACTGCAAATAAGTTAAGAAGCCTGTGTCTGTGTGGGTTTCCTCCGGGTGCTCCGGTTTCCTCCCACAGTCTAGGGATGTGCAGGTTAGGTGGATTGGCCGTGCAAAATTGCCGTAGTGTTCAGGGATGTGTAGGTGAGGTGGGTTATAGGGGGTGGGTCTGGGTGGGATGCTCTGAGGGTTGGTGTGAACTTGTTGGGCCGAAGGGGCTGTTTCCACTCTGTAGGGATTCTGTAATTCTGTGATTCAATATTGAGCTTACCTGCTCATCCAGCACCCACATCATGTTCTCCAAAAAGTGACTGCGAGGTATGGAATAGGCCCCAGATTCCTGGTTTGTGTGAACCCACTGAACTAAGCTAGGAGAACAAGAGAAGTCCAACAACTGACTTCACTTCTGCTGAGTTCGAGAGGAGTGACATGAAGATTCATCAGGGCTGATGATCCAGTGAAAGACAGGGTAGCTTCTTGAAGGGACGGTCCCCACGGGTGTATTTTTACCAGGAATTACCATTTTGCCTCCCCTGGGAACTTATTCCTTGAAATAATTTAATTGGGAAGCATTACTAGTAGATATAAATCTCCCAAACCCAAAATGAAGATGGAGTAGTTATGCAGCCTCTTCCTAACCCAACATATTGCTCAGGTTCTCACCTTGTCAAGCTTTTGGATTGTGTATATTTCCACAGGCGATGGTTTCTTCCACTCCCTCGCTATCCACTCCATGTTTAAAATGCTGTTGGGCTGCTCAAATATAGGAGGCATCACTGCTGAGCCTGTCTGTATCTTCATCTCCTGGTACCGCGAAGCGGTTGGCAGAGACTAGATTGACTGCCTATCCCTGCCACTGAGGCCAACAGTATCACAACCCTGGCTGCTATTTGACGAATTAAGTCAATTCGAGTAGACGCACTTTTGCACCTTCAAGAATCTTTCAGCATTTGCACCTATCCCAGTGCACATCCCAATTGATTCCCAATTCCTGTTAACACATCACCACTCAGCTCTGCAAGCTGATAACCTTAGGCCCAGATCCAGGACAGATCCCTAATGCTGAGTCCATACCTTCAGTCTTTCCTTCAGCATGGCAACCTCCTCTCTGAGCTCATCCCGATCAATCCTGATGGCATCAGAGTATTCCTTCTGTCTTTCTAACGCCTAAAGGGTTAGTGACAGGAAGCCGATGAGAGAAAGAGAGAAAAGGAGAAAGGAACAATACGAGTAGAAAAGTCAAAGAGGAACAGAACTTGTGCGTACAGAATCCTGACAGGAGTAAATACAGGCAAGGTTCAGATGTTGGTTAAATAAAAAATTAAATTCGACTGATTAACAGCGCATAGGCTCCCATTGTTATCCCTTCATCAACTTTCAACACCTCCAAGTGACTGCAGTTTGACCACTTCCTGCCTCAGGTCTCCAGATGTGACCAGGGATAAAGGGCCTGCTTATCATATGAAAGAAACTATATGTCTCTAGGAGAGGTTACATGTGTGTTGTTGAGAATGTAATAATACAATCATGCAGTCAGCACGGTTCAGTGAAAGGAAGATTGAATTTGAAAAACTTTTATGAGTTCTTGGAGAATGTAACAAGTGGACTGAAGAGATAGTGCTTTTGGATTTCCAAAAAACATTTGATAAGGTGCCACATAAACTGTTACTACAAAAGACAAGAGCTTATAGTGCTGGGATTTATCATCATGGGTAGAGGATTGGTGAGCTGACAGAAACCAGAGACTCAGGGTAACTGGGTATTTTCAGGTTGGCAAGAGAAGTGCCGCAGAGATCAGTGCAGAGTAGTCAGCTATTTACAATTTATTTCAATGATTTGGCCCAAAGGAGAGAATGTATTGTACCTAAATCCCATATCCAGAGTGTTAACAGAAGAGTAAACTGTGGGTGACTGTGATCCCACACCCAGAGCATTGTTGGAAATTGGGGTGCCTTGAAAACTGTATTTTCCTTGTATTTACTGAGCAGCATGAGATTTTATTTAACAATTACACCAATAATTAACTTTCAAAATTCCAGCATGGGAAAACAAATAGTAAGAATTATGAGAAACACGGAGGGCATAATGCAAATGGAACTAGCATCAACAATATAATCTGGTGCCAAACGTACCCTATAATTAATGTAGTGTGTTTGAAAATAAGCAGTTTTAGTTCTTTAGAGAGAATGAAAACCAGTGTTCGAATGGAAGTGAGCAAGGGGACAATGATCATCTGATGTCATGACTACTTGTCCCATGGGTATTGATCAAGATAGTTCAGCGAATTGATTGACAGTGTTAGCTACCTGCCTCCAGAAATATAACAATAAGTTCTTGGGGCAGAGGGGTGTTCTCATCTGTGCGTTCTCAGCAGGCAATTCTCAAACAGGTAGAGAATGTACCAGAATAAGAGAAGGAAGACCCAGAGAAGAGTTCCGTAACAGATTGACTAGATCACAGAATGCTCCTCCCACAATCTCAACAAGACCACACATTATGCCAACAGCTTGTGTCCCCTCTGGCATCAGTGAACCATTTTCAATTGTCACGATTCTATACTTTCTTCACCTAATTAAACAATGTAACATATCTAAACTGCTGCTTCCTAAATTCAATAAACTATCAGAAAATTGGTACAAGTCATCAATTGCCTATATTAGGTAGATGAGAGTACAAATCCCCTAAAATCAACACTGTTAACAACTAAGTGAACAGTGGGTGATTGATCCCACACACTGATCATTAACAACTGAGTGTACAGTGGGTGACAGAGATTCAAACTCAGAACGCTCAGGCTTCCCATACCCCAATTTTCTTGTCCTTCCATTCCACCGTCTCCTGGAGGTCAGAGATCTCTTGAGTGTAGGAAGTCAGCTTCTGGTTCAACTCTTTGATCTCCTAATACCAATCCCGATCCAAGGGAGATGAAGGATTACAAAAGGAAGAAAGCAAGAGAGAAAGAAAGAAAGAGAACAAATGAAAGGGAACTGGAAAGAGCAAAGACTAGAAAAAGCAGCATTAAAAAAATGGTAGACCAGAGAAGCTCTTTGTATGCATTTACATTTAAACACTGTCTCAGATCAGTTAAAACATCCTCAGCCATTGCATGCAATTCAACATAATCTTAGTATGGCTGGAATATACTGAATATACCTTCTGAATGTTGCTATAGTAAAAACTCAGTCATACAGAACAAGTGTTGCCAGAAGCCAGTCACACATTGTGCTGACTGACCTGACCTTAGGCTGAGTGAATAGATGTGGATTAACAATGGATTCCAATACCCTTTGAAAACTGAGGCAGATGTTGGTCTAGACTGGACTGCGATGCACTCCATAGCCTGAACAGACTGTTGATGCTCACATGGCAAGAATGGTTTATCAGGCATGTGTAGGGCATTACCAAATGCAGCCCTGGTCACTATCACGTACAAACAGGAGTCACTGCAGTTGTTTAACTGGGAGAGGATAAGACCGGGGACATTGAGTCTGGTGGTAGCTGGGGAAAATTCAGCCTGAGGTGGTGTAAATCACACCCCTCAAGTCCTGGCACTGATTCAGCATTTCATTTAGCTGGTGCACTGAGGGGTCATCAGGCTGTGCATATCTCTAAGCAACCAGCCTTCATCTGTCAACCTGATGCGAGTTGACAGTCTGGGCCCATCCTTGCGCAATTCACAATCTTCCTAACAAACATTGAGTAACTACCAATAACTTCCCAACCACTAACGTGAGCAAATAGTTTGCAAAGGAAGACTGATTGACCCAAAAGATTGGCTTTCGAAACGCCTTGGCTCATTTCCACAGCGCAGGCCTCCCAGGAGGTGATGTCTTTTGGTCCTGTGAGCATCCAACATCTTACTGCTGAATGGGCGTGACTTGGTTAATCATGTGACATGAACAACAACATTTCACTTACCGCTAACATCTCTTCCCTCTCTTTAAGAGTCTCCTTCATTGTCTCAAACTGATGCTGCAGGATACTGTAGGCATGTTTCTGTCTGTCCAATTCCTAGCAAGAGAGAGTAAGAGATTTAAACTCCAATTCCCAGGTAGTCAAAAGATGCACTATCTACAACATCAATAATAGACTGTCCAGAACCCAAACCCCAAGCAACAACATTGGCAGACAATTCCAAACAATTCAGCACCCACATGACAGTATGAGGGTCTGTTGTGTATGCAATTCCTATTCAACAGACCAATATTATCTATACAGTGAATTAGACAGCAAAAGAATTTCAAAGCTTTACAATGATTTTATTGTGAATCTACAGTTAGCACAAATAACAATTTCTATCTTTCCCCATTTAGAAGCTAAAAGAACCCAGCTCTGAAATACAGAGCCAGATTTTCAGAGAAGTGGCAATCTCATGCACATTGCCATTCCACCCCTTTTTTTTAAACAAAAGGGAGCTCCTCATTTCTGACTGGAGATTCCGCTCAGGACCACACTTCAGCTAGGACAGTTCTTTCATTGTGCCAAACTTGTCAAGGAAGGCAAACCACATCTCTTTCCATAGCAGTCAGCTGCTGTATACTGAAATTTAAAAGGCCCAGACATCACCTTTTGACAGCAGCTGCCAAAGTGAAGTACAAAAGGCAAGTGTGATGTTAGGGTGCTGGGAGGGTAGGGTGGCATCTGGTAGGAGGTAGGGTGCTAGGTCAGTAGGATGCCAAGTGGGAAGGGGTTAGTGTGGCAAATGGGTAGAGTGCTGGGGTGCAAGGAGACAAGGTGGCCAGGTAAGTGATCCAACTTTCTGTATAGGTCAGGGTGGTGGAAGAATTCTGGTCTGGCAGGGATGGGGGTCTAGCAGCAGTGGAGGTTTGGGGGGGTGGTTGTGTCAGTTCCCTGCGTGGGTATAAATGGTCTGTGGGAGATGTAAATTTATGTGGAGACTTTTGGTGGTTCCAGACCGAGGATTGCCCAGCTGAATTTTCAATTTCCTGTTTTTTTTTTATTTTATTCAGTCGTGGGACATGGATTATGTTGGCTGGGCCAGCATTTATTACTGTCCCCAGTTGACTATGAGGTGGTGATGGTGAGCTGCCTTCTTGATCCGCTGCAGTCCATGTACTGTAGGTACTGCATATGATACACAATGTTGTTAGGGAGGGAATGCCAGGATTTCGACCCAGTCAACTGAAAGAACAGCGATATATTTCCAAGACAGAATGGTGAGTGGCTCGGGAGGGATCTTGCAGGTGGTGTTGCCCCCATGTATCTGTGCCCTTGGCCTTCTAGATGGTGGTGGTCATAGGGTTAAAAGGTGTTGTCTAAAGATTTCAGTGCAGTGCATCTTGTAGATAGCGCACACAGCTGCTACTGAGCGTCTTTGATGGAGTGATTGAATGTTTGTGGGTATGGTGCCAATCAAGCATCTCGGATGGTGTCAAGCTCTTTGAGTGTTATTCGAGCTGTGTTCATCCAGGCAAGTGGAAAGTATTCCATCAATTCCTGACTTGCATCTTGTGCACAGGCTTTGGAGAGTCAGGAGGGGAGTTACTTGTTGGACACGTGCTGGATGAGGAAGGCTAGTATTCCTAGCCTCTGACCTGCTCTTGTAGCCACTGTATTTTTATGAATAGTCCAGTTCAGTTTGTGATCAATGGCAACCCTCAGGATGTTATTCAGTGATGGTAACACCGTTGAAATCAAGGGGCAATGGTTTGACCATCTCCAATAGGAGACAGTCTATGTCCCACCTTGTGTGGCGTGAGCGTCACTTGCCACTATTCAGCTGAAGCCTGAACATTGTCCAGATGCTGCTGCATTTGAACTTGGACTCAGTCACTGTGGAGTTGCAAATGGTGCTGAACACTGTGCAGTTATCAGCAAACATTCCCACTTCTGGCCTTATGTTGGAGGGAAAGTCATTGATGAAGCAGCTGAAGATGGTTGAGCCTGGGACACTATCCTGAGGAACACCAGCAGAGATATCCTGGAGCAGAGATGTCTGACCTCCAATAACCACAGCCACCTTTCTTCAGAGTGTGCTACAATGTGAATTTGCAGCGCCCCCATGCGCAACTCCCATCTACACTGGAAACGATGAATGTCTGACCAGCAGAAAATCCGGGTCATAAAGTCCAATGAGTATCACCTGCTCTCAGTCAACTTTGGAGTCGTTCCGTTTGACCCTTAAAAGGTCCTGCACTTTTATGTTTGAATTGAGATCATTTCTCATACTTCTCAATCAGTCTAATAAATCTTTCCTCAGAGGACAATTCACCCAAGGGCAACAAGGCACGGACAATAAATGTTAGCCAGCCAGCGACACCCACACCCCACATATGAATAAAACAAAATCCCACCACCCCAGGAATTAGTCTGGTGTTCAGTTAGTTCAAGCAATTTACAGATTGCTGTCAGTTAAATGTTAAACACTCTGAGGCAGTTCGCAATAGGTGCTACTTTACCAAGGCAGCTACTTATTATACTAATCTAGAGATTGGTTAAAAACTAAAGCCCTATCGGTGAAACTGTGAACCTTCCTCATCCAGCATGTGCCCAGGAAACAAAGTCATCTCTGACACTGTTAGAAACTAGAAAAATATTTGATTATAAAGAAAGTTAAACTAAGAAAGAAGGAACTAAAGTCCCCTTAGTGAAATAATTTGAGTAATTGATAACCAGTATCTAGCCACCTAAGTTTAGGATTTCTTTCTTCTCTAGCATCTGCTTTAAACTGGTAATATCTATCCTAAGCCTTTTCTCACCTACAAGTTTTGTAGAATGTACATTACCCATGAAAAAACGATTGCTCATCTAATATTCTACTGGTATTGTTCCTTTGGTCTCTGTTCTATGTATTGTGCCCAAGATCTTAGACAAATAGATCTCCATGTCAACAGCATCAACAAGAGCCAGTTTCAGTAGCTAATGTGCTCTTCACCACTCTTAGCACTTTCCTCATCCTCCATTCCAGAATCCACCAACCCCCCCACCCGTTGTCACCTCAAGCCAAGGGGCGACATTTCTAATTTTCTCCCATAAGGAGTATCACACATCCTCCTGCAATGCAAAATCCATCACCAAGATTTGCATATGAAACATCACTAAAAATGATCACCCGAGCTGAGAACTTCAGTATACATACTGTTTTCAATTTTTTTGAAGTTTTATGCACTGTGCAGTGTTCTCAATCTTTGGGATTTTCATGACTACACCAAGTTCCAGCATAGTAAAACTTGCATCTAGTCTGGTCTGAATGCCTAATCAGTGCAACAACACTCATCAACTGTTCCATCTCATCCTCAGTAGCAGCCCCATATTTCTGTCCACATCTGGTAAAGTTAAATGCTCACTCTGCTTAATTTCTAATCCCATATATTTGACTCCAGAGGTTTGTTGCCAATTTTGAATTCTTTCCTAATTTGATTGAAAATCTTTTCTTCAAAGTTATTGGTGCCCTCCCCCATCTTGGGTCCATCTTGAGTTGTGAACTCAAAGTTAGCAGAATCACCCTTCCTGAAAATACCATAACTGTAAACGCATTTGTGCAATTTCACGAGCTTTCCCTCTACTCCTGGTGCTACCTTTGGGAGCTTTAAGAATATGTTCGGCTCAAGCAGGTTACCCTATGATAACTAGGGTATCCTATGATAACTATACAGTTATACTTTCAAGAAAGGGTTGTTAAAACAGCTAAAAATATTTTCAAAGTTATCTTCTCGTCTGTAGGAGAATCTACCCTCATCTCCCTATAATTGAAACATTCCTTGAAGCCTCCACCTATCAATCTTTTTTGGTCCCATCTGATAAGGCTTATTTTGCATAAATCTATGTGGCAAGGCAGATTGATTTCTATCGTCAATTTCTGAATGTACTCTTGAATTCTTTCAGGTTTTGTAACCATCTTAGTTTAGTTTTTTTTTAAAATCACTCAATCTTCCGTTCTATTTGTGGGCCAAAAACCTCCTAATCATGAGCAATTCTACATTTATCTGTTGCCCAAGAAGGCTCTCTGTTGCCCATGCTACTCAGGTGCCTTGTCCGGCTGCAGTCTCTTTCCTTTCATTGAGATTTCTCTATACTACTGTATCAGGATATCGCTAGAAATCCTCTCCACAGTACCTGGACCTTTAGCCAGATTTATATTTTTCCGTAGACTTGACTTCGTGTCCCACTATCGTGGCCACCCTTAGACATTTGACTGCTGGCCCATAAGCAGCTTAAGAACGTACTTGGGGCAAAAGATGCTCACATGAGATTACTTTTCATATTCTTCACAGTCAGTGCATGCATCAAGTATGTATTTCGTGAGAAATCTTGCCCTTCTGTCCAAATTATAGAACCCATGGAAATGCAAAGTATATGGTGCTTCACCGTCAATAAATTCTCCCAAGTTCTCAGAGTTCAGGAATTCATAAGTCATACCCACTATTTATGAAGAATTCACCTTTATAGTCTGATTCCCATGTTGTATGATGGAAGTTTTCCATGTCCAATAACTTTTCCCAATCCTTTCCATTTCCTGTGTTCTCTCTAAGGTAAACTATGCTTCCAGATAGTGATATAATGGCACAATAATTGCCCTAAATGTAAGACCCTGTCTATTCATTGTGGGAGTTTAGTCTGCTGCCATTGGTTCAGACTACCTCTACAACTCAACCCCAGAGCCACTCACCTTAGTCTTCTCTTCATGCATCCTGTGTGTCTCTGCTAACTGTTCCTCCAGCTCCAGCAAACTTTCCCTTAGTGTGTCCACCTGGTACATGAGGTTGGTCTTTTCATTGTCCAGCTGTGCATTCGATACCATTGCCTTTTTGTACTTCTCCTCTACTTCGGCCAATGAATCCTAGATCAGGAGAAAAGCAATCATAAGAACACAAACACTGACACTGCAGGTCCAAAATTGAATCGACTGACACAACAGGAGGAAGAGGCTTGATCCGTCTGGGGTCAAGACAGAGTCTACCCGAAACAAAATTCCCAGCCTTTAGTCCCAGAAAATATTAACTTGGCCATTCAGGATTTGAACTGGGCAGGGTTTGACCAGTGGACCAAGCCTCCACGCTGATTCATGATCTGCTTCACCTGCAGCAAGGACATTTGTGCATCAACACCCACCCCTCCCACATTCCTTCAGTTGATAGTTTCCACCTCCTCACAATCCTTCCGGTCATAGTTTTTACCTTCGACTCCTTGGTTGGTAGATTCCATACAGCTCCCCCTGAGCTTTGAAAGGAAGAGTCCAACATTCTCCCCCAACCTCAGATCTCTTGGCTGGTAGATGCCCCGCCCCACCCCACTCCTCAGTCAATATTTTCTACTAGTGTCCCAGATCCAATCCACCTCACCCATCCTGAATCTTAATTGTCAGATTGTCCAACCTCACAAGATATTATTATGGACAATGTAACGTATATAATCACTTATTGTAAGTTTGAATTTTTGAGTCAGTAATATGTGGGATTTCTTTGAAAGTTTCTATAAAACTGTTTTAAAATGTGGCTATAAAAATGCTTACAAATTAATTAACTTCAAACGGTTTCTTGAGGGCCAGCTTTTGTGCACTGCCAATAGTTTGTTTACCTGAGACTGTTTTGTGACCCCCTGCAAGGTAAATACAGTTTATAGAGAGGCATTGATAGATTATGTAAGTGGACAAAATGTTGGTAAAGGAGTACAATGTGGGAAAATGTATAGTTGTTCATTTTTGAAGTTTTTGGAGATTTCTAGAATTTGATTTTTTTTTTAAGCTTAAGGGAAACACCCATAGCTTAGAGGGGGTGGTTTTAGTTTTGCTCTTACTTTGAGATTTGAGCAGTCCTGTGAAGTCCTAGGATGAAGATAGATTAAGTGATTTGAACCTACTGAGATGTTAGGCCATAATACGATCGTAAGAAATAGGAACAGGTGTAGGCCGTTCACTTCTCAATCCTGATGTGTCATTCAATAGGATCATGGCTGATCTGACATTCCTCATGTCCACTTTCGTGCCCTTACCCCTTGATTCTCCAATTGATCAAGATTCTATCTCAGCCTTAAATATACACAAGAATCTACCCCCACAGCATGCTGTGTCAAGGAATAACCCTCTGAAAGAAGAAATTCCTCCTCATCTCAGTCTCAAATTGACATCCATTTATTCTGACACTATGCCCTCTAGTTTTAGACTCGTCCATGAGGGGGACATCGTCTCAGCATCTACCCTGTAAAACCCCTTAACAATCTTATTTGGGATCACTGCTCATTCTTCTAAATACCAGTTAGTGGAGTCCCAGCCTGTTCAAGCTTTACTCATAAGACAATCTGACCATACCAAGGATCATCCTAGTGAACCTTTTCTGAACTGCCTCTGATGAAATAGTAGCTTTCCTTAAACAAGGGGACCAAAACGTCTCACATAACTTCAGGTGTGGTCCCACCAGCAACTTGTACATTTGCAGTAAGGGTTTCTTACTCATATATTCCATCCCCCTTGAAATAAGGGCCAGCATTCCATTCACATTCCTGATTACCTGCCGTACCTACAAGCTAGCTTTCAGTGTTTTGTGGACAAGTACCCCAAGTTACTTTGTGTTGCAGCTTTCTGCAGTTTTTTCTCCATTTAAATAATACCCTTTTCTTTTATTCTCCCTTCGAAAATGAACAACTATACATTTTCCCACATTGTACTCCTTTACCAACATTTTGTCCATTTACATAATCTATCAATGCCTCTCTATAAACTGTATCCCTCTTGCAACTTGCCTTTCCATCTGCTTATGTGTTGTCAAATTTGTAGACTACAGTACAATTGCTTCTTTCCTCCAGGTCATTAACATACATTGTAATTGGTCTCAACACTGATCTCTGTGGAACCCCACTGGTTACTGATCACCAACCTGAAAAAGAATCCCTTATTCCCACTCACTGTTTCCTGCCCATCAGCCAATTCTCTATCTATGCTAATATACTGCTTCCCCTGGGCTCTTATGATTTAATCTTTTGTGAGGTACCTTGTCCAATGTCTTCTGGAAGTCCCAATGCAACACATCAACTTGTTGCCCTCTATCACTTGGGTTGAGACTTCTTCAAAAAGACTCTATTGAATTACTCAGATATGATTTCCCTTTCATGAAGCCATGCTGACTCTGTTTGATTAGATTACGATTTTCCAAATGTGCTGCTATTACTTTCTTAATAATTGATACCAACATTAGAAACAGGACACTGGTGTGAGATACTGTACAAGTGGTGTTTTGGGACTAATGAGATTATACTTGGACTATGGGTTTAAAATTCTTTGAATATGTGTTACAAGTAGATAATTTGATTTCTTGTACTTTATTGTTATTGCATGCTTATGTTTCTGCGAGGGGCCACTTTGCTCTATCAAGGTTTCAATCTGGGATCTGACTTGCGCAGTAATAATATCAGTTGGGATCATTGTAGTATGCAGGGTGAACAGAGGGCCAGTAAGACTGTTACACAGATGGTGCAAGTAGAAATAGTTCCAGACCATGGAAGGAGGAATTCCAATTTGGATGTCGGTCCTTCACCAAAAATTCTGCTTTGTATTCGCAGGAAGTTGAGGATAGTGTCGCAGCTCCAATTTATTTTATACATTCAGAGAATGTGGGTGTTGTTAGTTGGGCCAGCATTTATTGCTCATCCCTCATTACCCTTGAGATGGCGGTAGCAATCTACCTCCTTGAACCGCTGCAGTCCATTTGGCGTAGGTACACCCACAATGCTATTGAGTAGGTCATTCCAGGATTTTGATCCAGCAAAGAAATGATGATATATTTGCAAGTCAGAATTTCATCTTCCAGATCATCATCGAATCTCCACAGTGTGTAAACAAGCCATTCAGCCCAACAAGTCCACCCAGACCCATCCCCTAACTCTATCCCTGTATTTCCCACAGCTATTGCACCTAAGCTATATATCCCTGAACGCAATGGACAATTTAGCATGGCCAATCCACCTAACTTGCACATCTTTGGACTTTAGATGGTTAGTTGTTGAGAGTTTGGAAAGTGCTATTTAAGAAGCCTTGGGAAATTTCTGTCGTGCACTTAGTAGCTGATACATACTGCTACTGCTGTGCACCAGTGATGGAGAGAGTGAATATTTGTGTATGTGGTGCCAGAGAAGTGGTCTGCATGGTCCTGGATGGGGTCAAGCTTCTTGAGTGTTGCTGGAGCTGCACTCCTCCAGGCAACTGGGGAGTATTCCATTATACTCCTGACTCGTAGATGGTGGACAGGCTTTGGGGAGTCAAGTGGTGAGTTTGTTGTCACCAGTTACTCGCTAACAAGTATGATTGTCCACCTAGGAAATTCCGTGCCACTGGTCACGGGTTCAGTGGGTCTGTGTGGGTTAATGAGCCCAATCCTAGAACTGCCTGTCCGACCACATATTTGGCAGCTGTTTCCAGGAGGTGGAATTGGTCCTTAGCCTTGAGATCATTGGCATTCCTTTCTCCGGTTCCTTTTCCATCTTTCCTTTTGCCGACAGATATTCTCACAGAATTGTGTCCCTTCATAGAGGCATTTCCTCCAAGTCAGTTTGTCCTGAACGAGGGTCCCCCATGCAGTGACATCTATGTTAAATTTCTTGAGGGAAGTCATCAGAGAGTCTTTGAAACATTTCCTTTGCCCTCCTCTTATTCGAGTGCCTTCCTTGAGATGGGCGAAGCAGATTTGCTTTGGTAGTCAGAACTCAGACATCCTAAGCAGAGTTGGTTTCAGATAATCATGGTCTTGATGCTGGTGCTGTTAACTGCTTCAAGAATGGCTGATGTTAGTATGTCTGTCTTCCCATCTGATGCGGAGGACCGGTCTCAAACAATGTTAATGGTATTTCTCCAGGGTCTTGAAACGGTGTCTGTACGTAGTCCAAGTTTCAGACCCGTATAGAAGAGTTGAAAGGATTACTGCTTTATACAGAAGCATCTTGGTATCAGCATGGATGTCATGGTCGTCAACGACTTTCATCCTTAGGTGTCAGAAAATGGCACTCACAGGTGGTGAGTTATTCACTGCAGGATTCCAAGCCTCTGATCTGTTCTTATAGCCACTGTATTTACATGGCTTGTCCAATTCAGATTCTCTTCAGTGTTAATCCCCAGCATGTTGATGGTGGGTGACTCAGCGATCATGACACCTTCCAACATTTTACTGATGATCAGGAGTAGACTGATAGGGCAGTAATTAGCCAGTTTTGATTTCTTCTGATTTTCTTGTGTAGAACATACCTGGAACTACGCTGTAGTGGCAGACTTTGAGACAGTAATACACCTACAGTGTGGATCATTGTTTTCAGTGAGAGAGCCACACAGAGCACAAGGTCTGGGTTCCAATCTTAGCTTTGCACTCTTTCATTCATCAGAAAAAAGTACAACTTGGGGAAAGGAAGGGACAGTAGTTGGCTGGGTGAGGAAAAATAGAATAATATCAGTCATGGAGCCACAGAGACTGTGTAGGGGACAGGATTACACCACAGTTGTGGAGCCTGTCACAGTCAAACTATCTGGACACCAATGTCTGACTAACAAGACAATTAAAATACAAGATGGCTTCCAGAGGCTATTCACCCAGGTATTGAGAGATAATCAGGATGATTGGAGAGTGTGAATGTGAGAGAGAGAGGGGAATCTTAGAAGAATGGGAGAAAACACAAGCAGGGAAACTTGAGAGGATTGAAAAAAAACAAAGAAATGATAAAACATGTTTCCAGGTGAAAGAGAGCGAGAACACTGGAAGAACTAGTTTAAGTTTAGCTTATGCCAGAGTGACTAAAACCTTGAATGGGTTCAGTACAGTCCATGCTGTTAATAACAGATGTGTCAGAGAGAAATATAGACCCCTGCTGGTTAATACTATGATGATGCACAGGCAGCTCAGGCAGGATCACTAAGGGGAAAAATTCACACTCATTCCCAAACTGGATACCTTCAACTCCTTCAGCCCTTCCATGTATTTTCCTTCTATATCCTGTATCTGATCCTTTAGCTCAAAGATTTCCTGGGGAAGAATCAGACAGCAATTTGAAATGAAAGAAAGAGGGAGGAAGAGAATGTGATATACACAGAGACCAAAAAACAGAGACCGAAGGAAAGAAACGAGATGAGAAAAATGACAGAAAAGAAAAAGGAGCAAGGTGAAGCAAGATATTCAGTCAGAAAGAGAAACTGAAACATTAAAAAATAAGTAAAGAGGGAAAGATAATAAAATAAAAAGGGTAGCGAGAGTCAGAGCAAGTGACAGAGGCAGACCCACAGAGACAGAGAGAAACCTTTATTATTATTATTTATTCATGAATGTGACCATCACTGGATGGGGCCAGCAGTGGTTTCTAATCACTAGTTGCTCTTGAACTGAGTGCCTTGCTAGGCAATTTCAGATGGCAGCTAAGAATAAATTACACTGCTATGGGTTTGGTGTCTTCTGTAGGCCAAACTAGGTAAGGACGTCAGATTTTGGAGAGAAGGGAATCAGCTCAGTTTTTACAACAAGTGATGAGAGTTTCAGGGTCATCATTAGATCTTTTTTTCGAAATTTCTAGATTGTTTTTATTGAATTCAAATTACAGCACCTGCCATGCTGAATTTTGAACCAAGATCCCTGGGACATTACCTTGATTTCTGGATTATTAATCCAGCAACAATACCACTATGCCATTACCTCCTCCACAGAATGACAGACAGAAACAGACCGATACAGCATAACACAAAGACAGACCCAAGTGGAGTGGGCTGGAGGCATAGAGCAGAGCAGGGACGGTTGTTAGACTGGAGATTGATGTGGACAGTCAGCAGGTTGCCAGCCCAGTCAAACCACGTGTGGAAGCACCCTCTGCTGATCTACTGCAACGTAAAGTTTATCTGTAATCGGTTTATCCGACTGTAATGTTTATCTTTTAAACTTTATTTCTTATTTTCTAACTTATACTATGAATCTCCGAAAGGTAATGTAACCTTATTTTTATTTCTCTTTTTGTATCAAAGATATGTCCTTAAATATTTTGCACCTAAGAAGGCGTCGTGAGGGGCGACATTGTCAACATTTCATGTGTACTCAAGTACAGGAGTACAATGACAATAAACCCAATTCTTATTCTAAAATGTGGGACCAGGACGGAGCCAGAGCATAAGGAGGACTGGGACCGAGCCAGAGCGCAAGGGGCCAGGACTGAGGCATAATGTGAGGGATCTCGACTTAGCCAGAACGTGAGGAGGACCAAGACCAAGCCAGAGCGGGAGGCATTAAACAAACATGGAATGTAAGCTGGAGACAGGAACAGAGGGTAATTGAGGAAGAGGTGGAAGGAGACAAAGATCTGAAAAATCAGTGGGAGTGAGACAGAAACAGAAGTTGGAGTCACAGGGTCAGGCAAAAAGAGAAGAGAGGCGGTTAGAATCAGACAGATACAAAACATAGAAAAATCAAGAGAGGGAAAGACAACAAGGCTTCAAAGGGAGGAATACAGAGACAGTGGTACAAGGAGAAGGAGATAATCAAACTAAATCTGTGGAAAATGAAGACAGAGGGAATAGATAGCTAAACAAGCAGAGATAGACATGGATGCAAGAAGTAAAAGACACAAATAGAGAAGCACTGAAAGAGACAGGCCTGTGAGGAAATAAGAATGATGCAAGGTAATCCTACCACACACACACACATCTCTTGCCAAGCTCCATGAGCAATGTGAGTAGACAAGAAGTTAACTCTACTAGCTGGATCACAGTCTTTGAAATGACCAACCCCGCATTGCTTCCCACCTTGATCTCTCGAATCGATCCTTCAGTGTCCATTGAGGTGGTGGTCTCTCCACTGCCTCGCCTTGATGAAGTGCCTCCCAGGGAGGCAAGGGTAGCAGCAGAGAGGCTTGAAGCTGCCCGGGAACTCTGAAACAGAAAATATGCTAATTAGCCACTAAGCAATCATGGGTTAAGGCGGTTATCTTATGAGGGATGGTTGGACACTGAGTCCACGTCCGTTAGAGTTCAGAAAACTCTGAGGCAATCTAATTGAAGCATGCAAGATTCAGGGAACTTGCCATGTTTGATACTGCACGAACTTGTGGGACTCTCTTCCCCAGACAGTAATGTGGACGAAGATCACTGAATATTTCTTTAAGGCAGAGGTAGGTAGAATCTTGACTAACAAGTGAGTCAAAGATTATCGGGGTAGGCAGGAAAGTAGGTTGAGGGCAAAATCAGATCATCCAGTGGTTAGCACTGCTGCCTCACAGCGCCAGGGACCCAGGTTCAATTCCAGCCTTTGGTGACTGTCTTTGTGGAGTTTGCATGTTCACCCTGTGTCTGCGTAGGATTCCGCCAGGTGCTCTGATTTCCTCCCACTGTCCAAGGATGTGCAGGTTAGGTGGATTAGCCATGGTAAATCAGGGGTTACGGGAATAGGGTAGAGTGGCTGGGTCCGGGCGGGATGTTCTTCAGAGAGTCAGTGCGGACTCAATGTAGTCAGATACGGACTCTTTCCGCAGTGTAGGGATTCTATGATTCTCTGATCTTATCGAATGGCGGAACAGGCTTGCAGGCCAAATAGCCTACTGCTGCTCCTATTTTGCATGCTCACACGCAAGGAGCGAACAATGTACTGCTGCCCAGAGCCTTTCCTCAACTTGTTAACATCCACTGCCAATAGCCCAGATATTGTGGCTCTTGCAGTTTGGTTTTCAGCAACTATAGACAACAAGGACAGTGACAATTAGAGAGGCCCAACCAGAATCAATGTCTTGAGATATCAAATCAATGTTGAATACAATAGGTGCGATGTACATTAAAGACAGAAGCTGGAGATAAATGGTCATTCGTAACCTGTGATCATCACTCACTTGTCTCTTTCCCTGTACCTATCCAGAGAGGAGTGATAATTTAGAGAGTTTGTATATCTACCCTGTGCTGTACCTGCTTGAGGATTCTTTGATTTTGGAGCTCTACTGCATTTTTTTATTAATTCGTGGGACATGAGTATTGCTGGCTGTCCAACATTTATTACCTGTCCCTAGTTGCCATTGAGAAGGTGCTGGTGGGCTGCCTTCTTAAACCGCTGAAGTCAGCACACTGTAAGTTGACCCACAATGTCCTTAGGGAGAGTATTCCAGGATTTTGACCCAGCAACGGTAAGCAAATGATGATACATTTCCAAGTCAAGATTTGGAATGGCTTGGAGGGGAACTTGCAGATGGTGGTGTATCTGCTAATCTTGTCCTTCGAGATGGAGACAACAAGGTGCAGGGCTGGATGAACACAGCAGGCCAAGCAGCATCATAGGAGCAGAGAGGCTGACGTTTCGGGCCTAGACCCTTCATCAGAAAAGGGGGAGGGGAAGGGGGTTTTGAAATAAATAGGGAGAGAGTGGGAGGTGGATAGAAGAGGGATAGAGGAGAGGATAGGTGGAGAGGAAACAAACA
>NC_063338.1:5699125-5738241 GCF_021869965.1 Rhincodon typus
ACCTTGTTGTCTCGGATTCTCCAGCATCTGCAGTTCCTACTATCTCTCCTTCTAGATGGAAGTGGTTTTGGGTATGGAGGGTGTTGATAAGGACCTTTGGTGAATTTTTGCAGTGCATCTTGCAGATAGTACACATGCTGCTACTGAGCATCAGTGGTGGGGGAAGTGGGTGCTTGTAGATTTAGTGCCAATCAAGTGGGCTGCTTTGTCCTGAATGGTGTCAAGCTTCTGAAGTGTTGTTGGAGCTGCACTCATCCAGGCAAGTGGGGTAATATTCCATCACACTCCTTGTAAATGATGGAAAAGCTTTGGGGAATCAGGAAGTCAGTTACTCGCATCTGACCTGCCCTTGATGCGACTGTGTTTATGTGGTGAGTTCAGTTGAGTTTCTGGTCAATGATAACCCCCAGGATGTTGATCGTGGGGGAATCAGTGATAGAAACACCATTGAATGTCAAGGGCCACTGGTTACATTGTCTGTTATTGGAGCTGGTCATCACTTGGCATTTGTGTGGTGTAAATGTTACTTGCTACTTATCAGCCCAAGCCTGGATCTTGTCCGATTTTGTTACACTTGAACATGGACTGCTTCAGTATCTGAGGAGTCGCAAATAGTGCTGAGCATTATGTAATCATTGGCGAGCATCCCACTGCTCACCTTATGATGGAAGGAAGTCATGGATGAAACAGCTAAAGATGGTCTGACATCGAACACTACCCTGAGGAGCTCCTTCAGAGGTGTCCTGGAACGGAGATGACTGACCTCCAATAACCATAACTATCTTCCTATATGCCAGGTTTGACTCCAATCAGCAGAGCATTTGCCCCCAGTACCCACTGATTCCATTTTTGTCAGGATTCCTTGATGCCACTCTTGGTCAAATGCAACCTTGTTGTCAAAGACTGTCACTCTCACCTCATCTCTGGAATACAGTGCTTTTGACCATGTTTGAACCAAAGCCGTAATAATGTCAGGAGATGAGTGGCTCTGGCAAAACCCGACCTGGGTGTCAGTGAGCAGCTTATTGCTGAGCAAGTGCTGCTTGATAGTGTTATTGATGACACCTGCCATCACTTTGCCTATGATCAGAGTAGACTGAAGGGGGTGGTAATTGGCTGTGTTGGATTTGTCCTGCTTTGTGTGTACAGGACATCCCTGGGCAATTTTTCACATTGTTGGGTACATGCTAATGTTGTAACTATACTGGACAAATTTGGCCAAGGGTGCAGAAAGTTCTGGAGCACAAGTCGAAGGTATTATTGCCAGAATGTTGTCACCATCCATAGCCTTTGCAGTATCTAGTGCCTGCAACCATTTCTTGATATCACATTGAGTGAATCAAATTGACTGAAGACTGAATCTGTGATCTTGGGGACTACTAGAGGAGCCCAAGATAGATCATCCATTCGGCACTTATTGCAGAAAATTGCTACGAGTATTTCAGCCTTATCTTTTGTACTGATGTGCTGGGCTCCCCGATCTTTGAAGATGGGTACACTTGTGGAGCCTCCTCCTTCAGTGAGTTGTTTAATCGTCCACCACCGTTCACAATTGGATGTGGCAGGACTGCAGAGCTTAGATCTGATCTGTTCACAGTAGAGTGGCTTAGCTCTATTTATCACTTGTTGCTTATGCTGTTTGGCATGCAATTAGTCCTATTTGGGAGCATCACCAGGATGACACCTTATTTTTAGGTATGCCATTGCTGCTCCTGGCATCCCTCTTGCACTGTCCATTGAACCCTGGCTTGATGCTGACATGGGAGGGCCATATGGAAAATGATTCCTGACTGATGAGCATAAAATAGACAAAATGCTTGAAGGTAAAACAAGGTTCTAAATGGTCTGGCAAGATTAAAAGTAGATAAATCTCCAGGGCCAGACGAAATGTATCCCAGATTGTTTATCAAGGTAAGGGACGAAATAGCAGGGGCATTTGCAATAATTTTCAATTCCTGTCTGGCCACAGAGGACTAGAGGACATCCACTGTATTGTCATTATTCAAGAAGGATGCAAGGGATAAACCAGGAAACTATAAGCCAGTCATTCTAACCTCAATGGGAGGGAAACTATTGGAAGAAACTCTGAGGGACAGAATTAATCTGCATTTGGAGAAGCAAGGATTTAGCAAGAACAGTCAGCATGGTTTTGTTAAGTGGAGGACATGTCTCACCAACTTGACGGAATTTTTTGAAGAGGTGACATGTCGTATAGATGAGAGCAGTGCTTTTGATGCAATCTGCTAGGACTTTAGCAAGGCTTTTGATAATATCCCGCATGAGGGATTGATGGCAAATGGTAAGACCCTGTGGGATCCAAGGAAATTTGGCAAATTGGATCCACAATTAGCTGTGTGGCAGGAAGCAAAGAGTGATGGTTGAGGGGTATTTCTCTAAACGGAAGCTAGTGTCTAGTGGAGCCCTTACTGTTGTGGTTTATACAAATGATTTAGACATGAAGGTAGGAGAGTTGATAAGTAAGTTTTCAGATGATACAAACATGTGTGGTTTGGTAAATAACGAGGAAGAGAGCCTTAGACTGCAAGAGGATATAGACGAGCTGGTCAGATGGGCTGATAGTGGCAAATCAAAATGTTTGGTGATGGACTTGGGCAGGACAAACAACGCAAGTGAATACATGATGAACGGTAGCACACTGGAAAGCACCAAGGATCAAAGGGACCTTGGTGTGCAAGTACACCGGTTCCTAAAGGTATCAGGACAGGTGGATAAAGTGGCTAAGCATATGGGATACTTGCATTTATTCATCGAGGCATAAATTTTTGGAGTAGGGAGATTATGTTGGAACTGTATAAAACATTGGTTAGGCTACAGCTTGTGTGCAGTTCTGAAACCCGAATCATAGAAGGGATGTGATAGCATTGGTGATAGTGACTGGAGGCTTACAAGGCTATTGCCTGAACTGGAGTGTTTCAATTACGGAGGTTGGACAGACTGACGTTTTCCTTAGAGCAGAGGAGATTGAGAGGGGACATGACTGAGATGTATAAAAGTATGAGGGACATAGATAGGATAGACAGGAATAAACTATTCAGAGTTAATGCTTCGGGTCCGGTGACCCTTCCTCAGAACTGGTTCCGAGGAAGGATCACTGGAACCGAAACGTTAACTGTGTTTTTTCTTTCACAGATGTTGCCAGACCTGCTGAGCTTTTCCAGCAACTTTGTTTTTGTTCCTGATTTACAGCATCCGCAGTTCTTTTTTTTTTATTTAAGAGTAAACTATTCCCCTCAATGGAAGGATCAATAACCAGGGGGCAAAGATTTACTTTAAATGGCAGAAGATTTGGAGATAGGAGGAAATACTTTTTCACCCAGAAGTGGTGAGAATCTGGACATTTGGGTGGTAGAGGCAGAGATCCTTATAACATCAAGAAGTGTTTAACTGTGCACTTGCAATGCCAAGGCATACAAGACTCTGGGCCAAGTGCTGGAAAATGGATTAGAATAGTTGGCTGTTTGCTTTTGACCATTGTGGATGTGATTGGCTAAACATCCTTGAGATTTCAGTCTCAGCACCCGAATAAAAGCATGGAACTGTCAGATAGCTTGTCATTCAGCTGTCTGGGGTATTCTGGTGTTATCGAGCAGCCTTTCAATCCCAACAGAATTGCAAGTGATCTGTGTGGAGACTGTGATTATAAGTGAATGGTTCCTGAAGTCTAGGGGATGACAGACACACAAGGGCAGTAATCTTTACCGCTCCATTAGTTGCTTGTGGGGAGGTACGTACCTTCTCTGTAAAATCCTTCTCCAGCCTTTCCTCCACCTACATAGGAAAGAGAGAAAGAGAAAGTAGTATCCGAACTGTCATTCCTTTCTCAAGTGCCAAGTGAGGATAACACAACAAGGATCAGTGCACCTGGAATTGTATCCAGTGAGAGCCGGTAGCTACTGGTTGACATCAGCCAGTTAGAATGACTGGCCGTGAGAGAATAAACCAGTGTCAATCACTATCTGTGGAACAGACCTCAGTTCTGTGAGGCTGTCAGAAGCACAAAACACTGCAAATATAACTCTGAATTTATATGCAATGTGGCCACTGATACTAAGGAACATATGCTTTCAAAACAAATAAGTAAATATAATTCATGCTTATTTTATATATATACATAATATATATAAAATTCAATTATGCCCACCACTGGTGACAGACCTGTATTCATCAATATTGTATTCCTGTGGTATACAGTGATCTGCCCCCACCAGTACCGTACCCAGTGTTAGACAATGGCATTCTGTCTCCACCAATACTATATCCAAGTGACAGACTGTCCACACCAGTTCTAAATCCTGTCGTTGTACAGTGACAGACCCATACCCATCTGTACCGTACCCCAGTATTATACAAGATCAGACCTGTCCCCACCAGTCATCTACTCCAGGATAATATGGCAACATTCTTGTCCCCAACATTATTAGACCAGTAAAATACATTGGCAGATCTGTCCCCACCAGTACACTATCCCAGTGTTATACAATGCAGATCTGACACCACCGGCACTGCACCCGTTTTATAAGTACAGTCCCAAACCCACCAGTAGTGCATCCATGACGTACAGTGACAGAACTGTAACCACCAGTGCTCTCCCCCAATGTATAGTTATATAGTTATATATTACAATTATATATTACTGATGTATACCAGTCAATACTGTACCCATATTTGATTGCACAGCCCTGTATCTACCAGTACTGTACCCTTGTTATGCAGCGATATACCTGTGTTAGTCAGTATTGTATATCAATATTATTGTGTGACAGATCCATACCACCAGTACTGTACCCCAGTATTAGACAGTGTACAACCTGCCCCACCAGTACTGTACCTGTGTTATATTGTGACAGACCTATTTCCACCTGTACTGCACCCCAGGGAGGAAAAAGGTTAGGAGGGAGAGGAAGGGGGGCAATGGGGCAGTGAGGAAGGTCTCGTATGGGAGATGAATGGGGAGCAAGAGGAAGAAGACGGAATAAAGTGACAAGCAGGAGAGTGAAAAACCAGGAATGCTGGTTTTGCATTCAAAAGCAGTACAGAACAAGCTACGAGTTCCTCACCACTGGACTGGCACGAGCTGAGCTCGCACGAGATGATGTACGGGAGCCAGAGCCAAGAAAGCAGTTATGTTCTGAAAGCTTGATGAGCGAAGAAAGGGAGAGAGATAGAGAAAGTGTACATTAGACAAATGGTACAAATATGTTATTGAGTTTACAGCATGCAATGTCCTTCAATCATTGTTACTTTAATGAAGAGAGCTTCATAACGCAATGTCTTGAAGCCAGCTCTCCCTGGACCCTCTTCACCATAAACCTGCTGCTCTCTTGGGACCCAATTTTGGATTGGCCTGACCCCAGCAGGAAAGCCAGGTGAGCTGTGTATGTGATAGCTTGGGTATTGTGGTCCTGGGCAGCAAACATAAACAAGCCTGACCTGGACCCAACCAGAGCCCAAAGTGAGGCTCCAGCCTCTTCAATAACCATTAACAACACCTTTGTTGGCAGAGAGATTTAGGGACAGAATTCAACAACCGAGGGTCCAAGCAACTGAAAACACAGCCATCAGTGATGGGGTGATTAAAATCTAGGTTCTACAAGAATTGCCTGAGCACACAGCTGTCGGACAACTGGATGGCTGGACAAGGTTACAGAGATGGGGAGGGGTGAGGACACAGGTAAAATTTGAAGCAGACACTCCACTGCTCCTGTCGTACTGGTGACTGTCCAGTCTTGGTTGTTTGACAATGCTTTGCACTGTCACTGGTGAGGGGTGGGGATCAGATTCACGAGAATCTAGGGCACTCATACCAATGAAGCAAACTCCCAAGTCAGAACTGGGTTTCTGCTGTGCAGATTAACTAGCCTGGCTTCAGGAGTACACTGACACCATGTTAGGAACTGATCTTCCAAGAGACAGTGACTGTGAGAGGGGACTGGTTGAGGGAAAAACAGAGACTGGGCCTTACTGCGTGAGAGCTGGAGCTACTGTACCGGCGGCTGCAACTCCCATCGTAGGCAGACACCTAGAAGAATGAAATGAGAGAGAAGAGAGATAAAGCCAAGAAATACACCAGCACAGGGAACTAACCTGGCACGTCAAAGACATTGTTTAATAGCATTGTAACCAGGCAGAGTCTGATCAGAGAGAAAGACTGAAGACAGAGGCAGGGAGAGAGTGTATACAAACCAGGTTACTACGTGCATGACACTCATCAAATGCAAGGAGACGAATCATTAACTCTTTGGTTGAGAGAAAGGTTAATTTTTTTTATTCACTCGTGGGATGTGGACATCGCTGGCTGGCCAGCATTTATTCCCACCTCTAGTTACCTTTGAAAAAGTGGTGGTGAGCTGCCTTCTTAAACAGCTGCAGTCCATGTGCTGTAGGTTGACCCACAGTGCCCCTAGGGAGGGAATTCCAGGAATTTTGATTCAGTGACAGTGAAGGAACAGTGAAATATTTCCAAATCAGGATGGTGAGTGGCCACCTGAATTTGCAGGTGGTGGTGTTCCCATGTATCTGGTGTTCTTGTCCTTTTAGATGGATTTGGTTGTGTCTAAGGAGCCTTGGTGAATTTCTGCAGTGCATCTTGTAGATCGTATACATTGCCACTACTGAGCGTCGGGAGGAAGTGGATGCTTGTGCATGTGGTGCCAATCACAATATTTTCCAAATGATGAGAAGCTAGGAACTGCAAAGAAACAAAAAGTACATGGAAGGACTGATAAAATACTTATGTTTAGAATTAAAAGAGTGAATGTTAACACTTCCGTTGTATCACATTGGTCAGATTCAGTTTGGACTGCTGTGTTTAGTTCTGAGGACCTCAGGAAGGTCATGCAGTGCAGATTCATACTATTATCATGTCACTGAAAGGGTTAAGCTACTGAAGACATCATTAACTCAACCTTTTTGTGTTCGAGTACAAAAGAATGAGCCAAGAGCAAATTAATATATGTAAAATATTGAAATGATGTGATAGAATAAATCTGTAATAACTATTTCCTCTGTTGGGTAAGTCTTAAAATTAGGGCAATAATTTTAGAATTCAAGCAAGGATATTTGAGGGGAATCAGGATTCAATTCTTAATAGAAAGAACAGTGAAAATCAGTGGCTGTCCTAAAAAGCTGTGGATCCTGGAGGACAATTGGTGCTTTCAAGATTGAGACAGCTCAATTTTAGTAGGGCATAGCTATCAAGGGTTAAGGATCAAAGAAAGATGGGGATACAAATGAGCTGCATTCAAATTGGCTGATGGATTAAGGCTTGAATAGCCAAGTGACCTAAATATGCTGTTACGTAAACAAACCCATTTATTAATCGTAACAAAGGTCTGCCATCAGTCCCGGGAGAGTCCAAGTCCCAGACTTTCATTAACCTTTGCAATCCCTCTTTTTACACCAAGCTCCCCACCCTTTTTCCATGCCTTTTTTTCTTGAGGCAGTACCAAGATGCAGCTTATACACCTGAACACATCCTGCAGCTGTCTGTGTCAGGTGGTCATTGTGTCACTGTCATATATCATTCAAATGCAAATGAAGTTCTCTTTCAGGATATAGGAGTACAGGTAATTTGAGATCTGACATCTGGCTTGTATGGCATATGGTAAACAAAAGTAATTTTGTATGTATGCTTCCCAAGATTCTCTACCATGGGTCAGATTCTGTGTCTATTGTGACTGACTGATGTAAACTAACTGTTTTGATTGCTCAATAATTCCATTCTTGGTGTCTCATGCAACTCTTCTTCCCAGACAGTTTCTCGAGATGAAGTGCATGACTTGCTTCCTCTCCAATTCTGGGAGTTTCGAGTTGGCGATCAACTCCAGTGCATGGTCTACAGACTCTGCCAGATGTGGGCAGCTTTTGTTTGAATGGTCAGGTAGAAGAAGTATCTGGAGGTTTCTGCATTTCTCTAACACCTTGACCTCACTTCTGTGTATTCCCAGTGATGTCTCTCCAGTGTGTTCAATGCCTTCCTGAGTATTTGGTTTGGGAACAGTTTGGTGTCAGACATACTGAGGATCTGGGTCTGAATGATTAACACCTCTGAGCACACTGCCTTGGGAGAGGACATTACTGGTGGATCACCTTTTGTGCTACCAGATTTGGAGTGTTTTGCAAAGGCAACAATGCTGGCATTTCTCCAGTGCTTTATGTGCCTAGCATAGGTCATCCAAGTGACTGAAATACATAGGAGCACAAGGGATCACTGCTGCATGGTAAACAATGCCCTCACGCTCAGCTTTGAGATCCAGATCCTCAAATACACTTTCCATCAGTCTCTTAAAGGCTGATCTGGCATGTGGGAGATGGTGTTAAATTTTACCTAGGTCTCCCTTCATTAAAAAGAACCTTTCAAACTATTGGAAATGGTTCAGAGTTTTGAAGATCTAACTTTTGGTCTTAACCGTTTGGGGAATGGGGGTTTTGTGGGGGAGTGGGGGGGAGGAAGGTGGTTGTCCTGTGGGAGCTGGCTGGGAATTACCTTACCTTTCCTGATGTTTAATGAAAGGCTAATTTTCGCATATGCTTCGGTGGAAAGATTAATAATGGCCTAGAGCTCAGTTTCTGAATGAGTACATGTGGAATTATCATTGGCATACTGAAGCTCAATGATTGAGGTTGGAATAAACTTGGTTTTGGATTGATGGTGGTGCACGTTGAACAGTTTCTGTCTGTTCTGTTAATCATATCCATGCCTGTAGATAATTTGCTGTAGGTGATCTATAGTACTGCTGAGAGAAAGATGGAGAAAAGGATTCTTGCAATGAGTTTTCACTAAGATGGTGATGGTTCCATTCATGAGTATCATATGCCATCATGAGCAGGAGGAGAACCATCATAAATTTCTGAGGTACCCAAATTAGGATGGGTACTCCATAAGCCTTCATGATTGTCATTCAGCAAGGATATGAATCTATAGAAGGGTGTGATCGGCAAGGAAGCTGAAAGAAAAGCAAACTGCAATAGAATCCTCCTCTTCATGAAATGTTTAGAACAACATCTTTTCAAGACCAACACTCTAGTCTGCCAGCAAGACCACTACTTAGAAGGACAAGGGCAACAAAAACATGGGAACACCAGCTCCTGCAAGTTTCCCTCCAAGCCACTCACCATCCTGACTTCGAAATATATTGCCATTCTTTTAGTGGTTTCCTTCACCAGGTCAGAATCCTGGAGCTCCCTCCTTATGGGCTTGTAGGTTTACTTATACTGAATAGACTTTATGTGCCGGTTACCACTGTCTTCTCAAAGGCAATTAGAGATGAGCAATAACAGCCATATCCCATGAATGAATTAATAAAAATGTTGTGAGGAGCCTTAAGGGGACATAGATAGGCGGATTATGATGTGAAACTATGAGAAAATGTTATATTGTCCATTTTGGTGGGTAAGATTAAAAAAGTATTATTTAAATGATCAGACATTACAGAGCTCCAAGATGCAGAAGAATCTGGGTGCCCTCGTGCATGATTTGCGAAAGGTTAATGTGCAGGTACAGTAAGTAATTGAAAAAGCTAATATAATATTATCATTTATTGTGAAGTGAATGGAGTACAAAGTCGGGAGGTGGTCTCTTAATTATACAGGGGCACAACTAGAGTACTTGTACCAGTATTGATTTCCTTATTTAAGGAAGGATGTAAAACTGCATCGGAAGCAGTTCAGAGGAGGTTCACTGGTCTACCTGGAGTGGGCGGATTGTCTTTTGAGGAAAATTTGGTCAGGCTAGATTTGTATCTGGAGGAGTTGGTGGACAACACCAAAACTGGTGACATAGCAGACAGTGAAGAAGATTTTTGAAGATTACAAAGGGATCTTGATCAAATGGGTCAATGAGCTGAAAAAGGCATATGGAAATCAATTTGGATAAATGCGAGGTATTATATCTTGGTATAACAAACAGGGGCAGGACTCACGTAATTAATGGTAGGGCCCTGGATAGAACTGTAGAACAGAAGGACCTAGGGGTTCAGATACATAATTCTTTGAAGCTTGTGTCACATATAGACAGGATGGTTAAAAAGATGTTTAGCACGCTTGCCTTCATTGCTCAATCCAGGGACGATAGTATTAAGCTAGAGAGGGTTCAGAAGAGATTTACCAGGATGTGGCTGGGTATGGAATGTTTAAGTTCTAAAGTAAGGCTGGATAAGCTGGGACGTTTTTCACTGGAGCATAGGAGGTTGAGAGGTGACCTTGTAGTGGTTTATAAAATCATGAGGGGTATAATAGGGTTAAATGGTAAAGTGGTTAATGGGGGATTACAAGACTAGGGACATTTTTTAGGGTGAGAGGAGAGAGATTTAAAAAAGACATGAGGCAGATATTTTTACAGAGGGTGATTCGCATGTGGAATGAACCTTCTGAGGTAGCGGTGGATGCAGGCACAGTTAGAATGTTTAAAAGACACTTGGATAAGTACATGACTAGGAAAGGTTTGGAGGGTAATGGGGCCAAGAGCAGGCAGGTGGGACTAGTTTAGTTTGGGGTAACGTTTGGCTCGGACTGGTTGGAACAAGGAGTCTGTTTCTGTGCTGACTCTACGACCAAGAGGCAATTTGATTGAAACACATAAGACCCTGAATCGCCTTGAGAGGATGGATGTGGACAGAATGTTTTCTCTCATGGGAGATTCTAAAACTAGAGAGTCACTGTTTGAAAAAATAAGGAGTTGCCATTTAAGACGACGATGAGCGTAGTTCTTTTTGCAGAGGTTTAAGTATCTTTTGAATGTTCGTCTTCAAAAAGGCAGTGGAAGCAGTCTTTAAATATTTTTAAGACAGTGGGGATGGATTAAGTAAGGGGGTGAAAGGCTTATCAGCATTAGGTGGAAATATGGAATAATCAGATCCGCCACAATTTTATTAAATGTCACAGCAATGTAAAGGGGCCAAGTAGCCCACTCCTAATTCATGTATTCATATGCATGTATTATCTCGGCTCCATTCAGGAAAGGAAACAAAGATTACATGGAACCATAGAGAGAAGCAGTCATAACAATATACACACAATGACAAACACTGGGACACGTAGATACACGGAGGTAGGCATGAATGCTGACAAAAACTCTCACGACAAAACAAAGAAATGGCAGCAGAGAAACAGACCCGAGTTCCATTCTGCGATGCCGTATGGGATTTGGAGCTGGGTCCAGTGCTGTACAGAGGGAGGTCAGAGTAGCAGCTTCCCTGAGAAAGGAGAAACATACCCAGACTTTAGCGAATGGAGCAAAAGGAGCATGGTGAGGGTGAAAAAGAGAAAAGAAATAATGTGTAAGATTTGGGAGATGGGTGCAGGGAAGGGTTCGAGGGAGGAGAGAATGGGGTGTGCTTGAGAGAATGGAGGCAAGTACGAGGGAAAGGGAATGGAAGGGACGGAGGCTCTAAGCAGGGAGGGCCAGGAATGTGGGCTGCCAAGGTGGGGAGTTGCGAGAATCAGGAGAGACAGGGGCTGAGAGGGGTGCAAGGAGTGTGGGAGCATTGGGGACATTGGGAGCAATGAGGTGTGCAGGAAGGAGGGGGTTTGCTGGGCAACCTGAGGGGATAATGGGCAATGGAAGGGGTGCGGGAAGGTAATAATGAAAGATAGAGGGAGGTCAGGAGAAGGGGATGACAGTGAAAGTGCTAATGGAAGTGATGGAACACCGCAACACAAGTGGTTTTCATGTGAACCAGGAGAGGATTTGTATGAGTATCACAATTGTTCCCCACACAAGGAGCATGGCAGGAGAATAAAATTACACAAACCGCTGTCTCCTTCCTGCGCCACTGCTTTGCTGATCTCAAATTGTCGTCACTGTACCAGGAGCTCTGTGTGATCCCAGTGAGTGGGAGAAACATAACAAAACATACCATACAGTTCAAGCTGCAGTGACCGTATGACCAACAGAATACTGTATTGATTGTCAAGATTCTCATACACATGCACACCCACACACAAATAGGCAGTACTAACCCTACTGGGCTGTTTACTAGGCCCAGATCCACATGACAGCTCATCAAAGCCATTTGCCTGTCAGGAGAGAAGAACAGTCCATAAGGATCAGTTGAGGCACAGGGCAGAATGTTGCATTAACTTGGCTTTGATTGGCCTTATCTTGTCTCGGTTGAGTCCAAGTCCACTGGGACTTCGCCAAATTGTAACAAGCTAACATATTTGCAAGAGCTCACAGTACAAATACAAGGAAGAACACACCATCAGTCAGCCTCCGATGTGAAGAGCCAAATGTCAAGTTTACCAAGACATTGAACTTAAACCACCCCATACACCTGTAGACCTCCCACACAATCTCAGGGCCCTGACTCACTCCAATGAGGCTCCTCCTATGTCAATGGAGAGCCCTTATCCATGGGGCAAAAGCATGACACCCAATCATTGAATGCTGTGGCTTAGAAGGAAGCCATTCAACCCACCGTCTCTCTGCTAGCTCTTTGGTAGCACTGTCCGATTAGTTCACACTCCCTGTAGCCCTACACATTTTGTCTTTGCAAGTATTTACCCTAATTAGAAGTGTCAAAATTCAAAAGGGCTGTGGACGGAATATGTAAAGAGGAGTCGTTCCCTTTGGTGGAGAACCAGAGGACACCAATTTTAAACTGATTTGCCGAAGAACTGGGAACAACATGAAAATAAACCATATTGTTTAGAATCTGGAATACACTGCCTGACGGTGCAATGGAAGAAGGTTCAATCATAGCTTTCAAAAGAGAATTGGATTAAAGGGAAAACTAAAAATTTGCAGGACTATGGTATTAGAGTAGGTAAATAGATGTAGCTGCATTGCTACTGCAGACAGCCAGCACATTGAATGTAAACAATCTACGATTCTACCATTCTTTGCCAATTACTGTCAATCTGTCTCTCTGATCACTGGGTCAAAGTCCTGGAACTCCCAACCTAACAGCACTGTGAGTGCACTGCAATGCCTCAAAAAGGCAACTCGTGATTAACTTCTCAATAGAAATCAGGAATGGATATCAAATGTTGGCCTAACCAGCGCTAATCACAACTTGTGACAGAATGCAAAAAGAATCTTTGTCCAGCAGAAATAGTTTCTTTATTCCACGAAAACACTTCATAATTTTGAACACCTTGATTGTGATCTATTGTTTAACACTTCCCTGCTTTGGGGGTAGCCACAGTTACTCCGGACTCTGTAACTGAAATAAGGTCCCCTACACTCTCTTGAAGGCTAAAGTGTTGTGCCAGGAATTAGACATGATTTGTCATGTGGGGCCTGACTCGCAAGTTTAGTGTCCTTGCTTTTGTTCTCTCTGCTTCTATATATAAACCCAAGGAGCCTGTCAACTTGTCCTTGCCACCTTGAAAGACTTATGTCTGGCCGGAGAGGCAAAACGCTCCCACTGAACTCACCATGCCTTCTCTTTAAATACAGACTCTCCCAATGCTATAATAAATAGCGTCACCACAGTGACCAGATTTAGGTTTTTCAGGTCAGCAAGGTCCAGCTAGGCTGAGACTGAGAACTGTTCCCATGGCACAATGCACTGTCGCAGCCACTCTATTTTTAAACAAGACTTACTTATTATTAGCTCTGCTCAAAATAGATCTTTTCATCAAGTGAGGAATTCGCAGGCTGAATTCCCACTGTCTCTTGGTATCTGTGGGGATCTCAGCACCTTTCAGGCAGACAGTAAATGTAGTTTCAGATTGTGCCGCATGGAGACAAAATCCAGCACAAAGAGGCGAGATTAAAGTCTCCTTTGTCGGTAATGAGTGATGGGAGCTTGTGTCATCTCAAACAATACTCAGATGTGACTCTAGAAAATGCACCAAGTAGGCAGTAACTCAGTACTCCCACAGCTGACACATCGCCAACTCAATGAAAAAATACAGCATCACAGTATTAAGACACAGAGGGAGATTTCTGAGCTAGGGATTTGAACAGGGGAAGCTTAACTCTGATCTAACCCCATGCTGACCCTGGAAATGTTTGGTGTGGACAGTCTAGAGGCTATTTTACTTTGTATTTAATCCCATGGGAAACCTGCCTTGGGAGTGCTTGCAGAGGGGGTTTTAATGTACTTGGTCCACAGGCATAAATCTTCGCTCAGTTGTGAAGCATAGAGCGAGGAACATTGCCAACACGGCACATCTGAGTCGAGTGGAAGTGTTTCAGATAATCAGACTTGCCTCCTGTATAGTAGGGAGGTGGGAGAAGCAGCAGTAAGAGGATGCAGAAACAGTGCAGAGGCAGGGCTAAGAGAGTTGGGTGTGGAAACAGGCTGTTTGAAAGACCCTCCTTGGTGTTCAAGAAATTGTATGGAAAAGAATAAAACAGCTCTCTAGTCCTCATCCCTAATACCCTCTTGTTCTCCACAGATTCTCCATGGCCCTCATTTATTCTCTGTCAACTTATGCCCATGATCCTATTTCCCCATGGCTCCTCGTAACCTCCAGGCCAACCTATGCTTCCCAGCCATCCATTATGGCCCTTTGTAGTCCCAGTGGCAATTCATGCAGCTCCCACACTGCACTTAACCTTTTTACCCACAATATTAAACTCATCCAGTATGCACATGGAGATGAAATACAATAAAGTTCCAAGTTTCTATTGATGAATTTACTGTGTTAAAAATACTTCCATTGATAAAAAAAATCCATTCACTACATTGAAATTTCTTCAACTATTTAATTCCTTATAGAGACAAGAATTTATATTCATCACCCTGTATCAAAAGCTTTATAACCACTTTAATCTGTCAAACTGTGAACTGACAGGCACTCCTTTGTGATAATGATCAATTATGCAGTTATCTTATGATAATCATAAGAACAGTATTTAGCCATTTAGCCCCTTGAGCCTGTTCCACCATTCAATGAGCTCATGGCTGATCTGTGGCCTAACTCTATATACCTGCCTTGGCCCATATCCCTTAATACATTTGCTTAATAAAAATGTATCTGTTTCAGATTTAAAATTAACAACTGATACAGCACCCATTGCTGGAAGGGAAGTTTATGGAAGAGAGTTCCAAACATCTGCCATCCTTTCTGTATACAAGTATTTCCCAATATCTCTCCTGCATAGTTTAGCCCTAATTCTCAGACTATGCCCCCTAATTCTATAATCCCCAACCAGTGGAAACAGTCCTGTGGCTTATGTCAACAGAATTACAACAGAATTATTGTCTTTTTCCAAGCAGACTTTTTTTAGAAATATTAAAGGCCAGGAGATAAATGGCTAAGGCTGCTATATAGGCTGCTTGTTTATTCCCAGTCAAATCTGCTTTCAACAATCCCAAAGGGCAGTTAACCTCTCCAAAAAATTCCAGTAAATTTATATCTCCTCCTGACAACTGATTTTCTGTGGCCTGTGCCACACCAGCCTGCCACCACCATTTGCTGTGTCCCATGCCATAATACCGAAATATTGTGTCCATTCAACATTGAGTTGTCTTCTGTTCATACCAGAAGTTTAAATCCACAAGTGGCCATTGCCCCTTGGTGGGCACTGTCCAAAGCAGGTGGGACAACTCTAGTGGAAGGATTCATAGCCATTCATGCATGTACACAAAGCAAGAAATACGCTGGATTTCCCACTCTGCATTCATCCAAGCTAAACAGCAGCTCCTCTTCCTGTGTCCCTGGCTTAATTCACAATAGGGATTTTTTTTTTAACAAAGGAGAGATTGGGAGCACTACCACTGGCATAACTATGGTGCCCTGATCAATGATAATGATGATTCAGACTCAGGGAAAGAGGGGATTGAGGTACCCCTCCCACCTATATCCCCGTTACACCCCCCCCAAGATTGGGACAGGTGTATAAACGTGAGGATGATACACGGGGTTACTCCCCAAACCCCAGCGCGAATGTGCTGCTTGCTACATACGGCCTTCAGTTTCTTCTTCTTTTTTCGACTCTTCTCAGCAACCTGTTTCACACAGAGCAACAAAAAGGTGAGGGAAAGTTTCAGAACACTGGGTTGGAGAGGGGAATGGGTGTTATATCGACATGCAAGGAGAGAAGGAGCATGTCACACTGAACTGCAATGCAAAATCATGCAGCACACACACACACAACTTTGAACAGACTGGCCAATGTCCCAGTACTACCTCATTAATCCAGGAAGGGAAGGCTGATTTATGTAGGCCTCAGAATTGGTGATACTGGGGACACTGGTAAAAGTTTCAAACTTTGGAAATATTACTTAAAGTTCGTAGACAGAGTACACTTAGAATAAAGAGAATGGTATAGGACATGCAGTCCAGAGAACAGATATTCAATTCACACAACATCAATTTAAGATTTCAGTTAGTAAATTTCATTAATGTACTTGGACATAAAAAAAGATGCTTATTTCAAGAAAGATGGCTATGAAGCTTTTAGATTGTCATAAAAACCCAACTGGTGAATTCATGTGATTTTAAGAAAGAAATCTGCCCTCCTTACCCGGTCCAGTATGTAAAGATAAAGTTGCTAATATTCTGACTAGACTAGCTGCTCTCTCATTAGAGAGAAATGACTAGTAGTGGTTTAACCTGAGAGTCACCACGCCTCAGGTGAGGGGAGAGATTGAGAAGAGTCCTTAATGGTAACCTGGTGTGTAGGACAACACAGTCATGTGGTTGGCTGTTCACTTGCTACTGAAAGAGGCTGAGCAAGTCATTCACTTGTATCAAATTGCCTGCAGCAGCAGCTGAAGAAGATGGTCCACCAATATCTTCTCAGTGCAAGAAGGACAGGCAGTAAATAAAGGCCTAGTCAGTCTACAACAATAAGGACTACTTTATCTCTCTTCCCTAAACCAGCACCTATGAGCAATAGCAATTCCAACTGCACGTACCCACAAAAATGGAGGCTTGATAAACAAAATGGAAGGACATGCAGACTTACTCAGGTAGCTTAAACATGCATCAATAAGTCGAGGACAACTCATCCCCATGTCGTGACCCAAACTGTCCCATATTCCCATTGGTGTACTCATTCCACTAGTTTACAGACACCGTCCTTCACCTTCCAACCTCTCCACCTGCAGCTAAAAGACAGTGCCTCTTTCATGGGTGCAGCCAACAGCTAGCTATAACAATTAAGAGGACATTCTTCATTTGCCAGGGTACATGGAGGGTGTTGGGAGGCTAATGAACTGTGGTTGGGATCCAGCCCAATACTCTCTCACATATATTCACACACATCCAATTGTAATAAACACTACACAAACACCAACAATCCTTACACACGACCTTCAAACCTACAACTACTACTGTCTAAAAGGAAAAATAGATACATGGGAACACCATCACTGCCTGCAAGTTCCCCTCCAAGCCGTATATTATCCTGACTTGAAAATATATCACCATTCCTTCACGTCACTGGATCAAAATCCTAGAACTGCCTCCCTAATGGCACTGTGGGTGCATCTATACCAAAATGAACTCCAGCGGTTCAAGGCGGCGGCTCACTACCACCTTTTCAAGGGCAGCTAGGGATGACCAATAAATGCTGGCAGTCCACATGCCTAAAGTGAATAAAAAAAAACACATGCACAATCTCATCTACATATGCAAATTCATGCTTTCTAGGAGAGCAATGGTCAGGAACTAGAAGGGTTGATTTGCCCTCTTCCCACCCAGGGACCTGAGACTGCTATGACCTTAGACCCCTGCCCAGACTGATTCAAAACCCAAGAGAACTGCCCAGGGCCTTGCTTGCTCCATATGGACAATATTTACAGTCTATGGAGGGAAGTCATTACCCTTGGGCTAGGAGCTGCACTGGGTCAGTCCAGTGATAGCTGACTTATTCTGATTTTAATCTTTAGAGCTTCCTGCATCTTACACAAAGCCTCAAGGTTTTTGTTCTCTTTTTTCAAATTTTTAGTTAGCAGACAAACAGAAGGCTGGCACTAATGGAGAGGGTGTGGTACTTGCCAGCTCAAAACAAGGGGCAGTTTGAAAAGTGATGACTGCAGAGGAGCCCAGGCAAGAGGGAGCAGGCTCTCCAGTCTCCATCAATTAGTGGATCGGTTAGACTGCAGCCTCAGTAACTTAGTAATTCAGTAGTAATGTCGTGGTTATAATAGAAGACTGGCCATCCAGGTCCTTGACTAATTCTGCAAAGTAAATGAGGTTAATTTAAATTGAATTCAATTTTAAAAATCTGGAAGAAAATAAAGTTGTTCTAAAATGCCAACAGGTTGTCCCTTAACAAGGTGGTTAACTGCACTCAAACAGGACAAGAAAACCACGACAAAAAATGAGGAGACCCATGCCATCTTCTCAAGGCAACCACGGATGGGCAATAAATATCAGCCTTGTCAGTGATGTCCACATTCTGAGTGAATTGAACAAACTAAGTAGCAGCACAGCAATTAGTCCAGTTAGTGTGAGTCACTCTCTGAGCAGGCATTCGTGTTCATGATCTTACCCCTCCACAGGCACTAATACTCTCGTAACCAGTCTGTCAGGTGGAAGAAGAAAATCAGCTTATTGACGCAGAGGAGAGGATTATAAATGAGATAGGTCTGGTGGCACACTGGTTGCTTTGAATGTAAATAGACTTGTCGTGTTTGAAGAGCAGAGAAATTTGAGAGCGCCATACTTTAAAAGCGTCACCTAAGGATACTCACTATTAAAAATACTAATGACCTACTAGATTTTATAAGAGGTATAAAATATAAAAACCACAAGATAATGATGACCCGTTAAAAAACCTTAATTACAGAGTGCTGTGTTCAGTATTAAGCTTCACACGACATGGAGAACGCTGATGTTTAAGAGAGGGGACATTGTAAATTCACTAGAAAGCTGTCCGATTTGTGGAAATGCATTAATGTCGGTACTCTTTACATCAAAGCATAATGGATTAATGGGGCAATATGATGAAAGTACTTTCAGTTGTGCAAACATGGACTAGGTAGTTAGAAAGAGGCCTTTTTCAATAGCTGACATCAGACAACACAGATGCCAAGGTTAAATGCAAGAGCAAAAACAAGGTTACTGGAAAAGCTCAACAAGTCTGGCAGCATCTGTGAAGGAGAAAACAGAGTTAAAATTTCAGGTCCAGTGACCCTTCCTCAGAACCGGACCTAAAACGTTAACTCTTTTTACCTTCACAGATGCTGCCAGACCTGCTAAGCTTTTCCAGCAACTTTGTTTTTGTTCCTGATTTAAAGCATTCGCAGTTCTTTCAGTTTTTAAATGCAAGAGATTTGGTATGGGGCAGGAGAAACCCCTTCACAAAGTGAGCACTGCAGATGCAGAATTCACACCCTGGATTCCTGGTTGAGGAAGAACCTGTCAACATTCAGGTTTAGATTGGATAGAAGGAAACAGAAAAATGGGTTCAAGTGATGTGGAGGGCAGGGTGTGTTTTTGTGAATGTGACTATTTACTTGCTCAACAAACACAAACTGATTGGATTAGAAGATGAGTTTCCAAGCAGCAACTTATCTACATTTAAAATAAAGTTATGATCAGGCAAATTTAAATCAAACAGCAAAACTTGTTTCTAATAATAAGTACACTATATATATTGTCACGACCCTGGTGGGAATAGAGTGCTCTAAACCTAGCCCCACTATTCCACGAGTTGACACAAATCTGAAATATGAACTACTGAATCCCTAGATGGTTAACATCTGACTGTAACTATGATGTAAGATCAAAGAGACTCACACCAAGTATCAAAGAACAAAAAAGCATTTATTAGAACAAACTTATTCTTCAACAATTGCTAATATGCACATTTAAACCACACCCCCTTTGAATCCAAACACATGCACACAATCATTCACACACTGGATAGACAAGAATATCACATGTTGGAAATATAGGCAAAAAAAAGTCTGTGGATCAGAACTGAGGAGTTATTCTGAAGAAGGGTCACCTGACTCTAAATGTTAACTGTTTTCTCTCCACAGATGTTGCCAAACCTGTAAAGTTTCTCCAGCAATTTCTGTTTTTGTTTCGGATTTCCAGCATTTTGCAGTTCTTGGTTTTACGCAGACAGACGCTGGGTTGCAAACGGATTCCATTAGCAGGACAATGGAAAGCAGCTGTCCATAAGTACAAGAAATGTTCGTATGTCAAGTCTTTAAATTTTAAAACCATAGTAGGAGACTGTGTTCCTAAGTACGATAGTTTGTAAGTTGGATATTCATAAATCAGGGACCCCTGTGAAACAGAGTGACCTCGCTTGCTCGCAGACATTTTGAATGATAGTAGTTGGGGCTCAATCTCTCTCCATTCAGTTCTTGACAAATTGTAATTAAGCCAATCCACAAACTGCCGTGTTCTTCCAGCCTCCTTTTGGTGTACCACAAACTGCTGTTACACAGTTAATTTTTTTCTTGCAAAGACACCTAGTGCCAGTGTAATGAAAGTATCAAAATCCAGCTTCCAGAAGTTATCTGCTCTTGTGTAACCACTAAGTGACCATACACTTCCACTTTTCCTTCACGTTGTAAAGAAAACTGATAATCCAAGTTTTCATCTTCCAGTTTATTTTTCCAAATAAAATATCAGTATCTGAACAGAAAGAGACTTTTCAATGTCCAATACAATACTGGATTACAGTACTGGTAGACACAGGTCTTACTACAAAAAAAAACTGGAGTATGGATCTGTTAAGGATGGGTCTGTCACTGTATAACACAGGTACAGTACTGGTGGGTATTTGTCCATCACTATACAACACAGGTAGAATACAAGTGGGGACAGGTCATTCCCTGTATGACACTGAGGTACAAAACGGTAGTATGGGTCTGTCACTACATAATATTGTGGTACAATACACTGGGGTACAGTACTGTGGGGTCAGGTCTGTCATGGCATAACACTTCATTGTATGGCACTGGGATGCAGCTCTGTTACTCTAACACCTCGATATATTACTCGCGGTGACTGGTCCGTCACTGTGTTACTCAACTAAAGTCACTGTATAGCACATCGGGTGCCATACTAGTGGGCACAGGTCTGTCATTAATCATGGGAGCAATCTGACATAACTAATAGGAACAGGAGTAAACCATTTAACCTCTTAACTCTGCTACCTCATTCACTGAGATCACTGTTGATCTATAATTTAACTCAATATAATTGCCATTGTTCCAGATGTCTGAAAACCTCAGTTAACAAAAATCTAACAATCTGTTTTAAGACTAGCATTTGATCCAATATCGAGTGCCATTTCAGAAGAGAGTTTCAGTGTAGATATGTACCCTATCCTAAACTGCCTAAGAAAAAGTTTTTCTAGTTTTCCTACTGTCCATCTTATGAGCAAAGGCTAAACAGGCTGGGACTGTATTCACTGAGTTTAAAAGAATGAGAGGTGATCTCATTGAAACATACAGAGTTCTTAAGGGGCTTGACAGGTAAATCTGAATGGATGTTTCCCCTCATGGGAGAGTCTAGGCCAGAGGGCACGGTGCAGAGTAAATAGACGCCAATTTAAGACAGAGACGAGGATTTTTGTTTTTCTCCCAGAGGTTTGAGTGTCTTTGGAACTCTTTCCCACAAAGAGCTTAGGAGGCAGGGTCCTTGTGTATATTTAAGGCTGAGATAGAACAGTTGGGAAATCAAGATTTATGGAGAAAACTCAGAAAAGTGGATATGAGGAGTACTGGATCAGCCATGATCCTTTGAATGGTGGAGCAGGTTTGAGAGGCTGAATCGCCTACACCTGTTTCTATTTCTTATGGTCATGTAATCTTATGGTCTTTTACAGCATGCACAATTTTCCAATCTGAAGTAATAACAGGACATCTAAAAATGTTCTTATAAACTTATTAATAGAGAGATGGAAACTATCCATTCCTGGGGATACATCACTTTTTAGTAACGAGAATTCTTGCATTTCTGTTAACTAGCTCAAATTAATTCCGTAAATTTTTGTCTCTGAATCAATCGGTGATTCTTTTAGATTCCCAAGTTACTGACCTCTTGTACTGTAAAAACTGATGACAAATAATTATTCAGCAGGCCCATTCTTCTTAGTGGCCACGCTTTCCACAATGAACGTTTATGTGTTAGATTTTACTGCAGATCTTCATGGACATAATGTAAAATTAGCTGAAGCATACTAACATTTGCGCAGACAATAGAATTGTTACTCCAAGTATGAAGGTTTGATTGAGTCTGAAATTCAGTGAGACTCCATTTCTCCAGGTGTCAGGGTTGGCTTAGGCTGTGGATCCACACTTCATTTACAATGCTTGTTGCTATGAACCAAACTCACATATATGTTCCCGGTGTAACGTGAGCAGAACCCAAGAGTTGTTTTTTTACTGAAGAAGGGTCCTGACCCGAAACGTCAGCTTTTCTGCTCCTCCGATGCTGCCTGGCCTGCTGTGTTCATCCAGCTCCACACCTTGTTATCTCAGACTCCAGCATTGGAAGTTCCTACTATCCCCAAGAGTTGTGACACTGTGCCATCCACAAGCATCCCACACCATGAGCATGATAGTTGCTATCTTCCAGAGAAGCTCAGACATCCACACGCTGAGGAAGTGAGCATAAACTTAAACTGGGCAGGCAGGTAGACAGACAACTCAAGTTTTGGTCCCCAAATTAGATGGCACAACTAACCGCAGAGACCTCAAATCGTGTATCTGACCACACAGACGATGTATCTGACCACCGTCAAGCTACGTATATCTGACCACAAGGACCCCAAATCAAACTGGGTATCTTAATGCACCTACCCCAAAGCACGCTGTCCCCAAAACAAACTGTTTCTTGCCACACAACCCCAAGTCAAACCAGATAAATGACCACACAGATTCAAAATAAACAATGTAAACGGCCGCACAGACCCCAAATCAAACTGTATCCGAACACAGAGACCCAAATAACATCGTGCATCTGACCACACAGATCCCAAATCAAACTGTGCATCTGAGCACTCAGAGCCCAAATCAAAGTGTGACCCTGCTTAAACACAGTCAATAGCTTTCAGTTGGGTGAGCTTTTCTGGGTCCCATCAATAGCATCAATCTGCTTAATATCTACGAAACATCAGAAAGCCAAAACATTCCTCACAAAATATAAATCGGGAGTGATTCCTGTGGTGTTCCAAGGCACCACATTGGTCCCAGACACTCCAATTAAATGATGCATAAATGCTAAAATAGCACAATGAGTATTTGCTCAGCACTTGACATCATAACAGTTGTGAAATTAGAATTGACCATTTGCAGCGAATCTGGTTAAAGGGAGACATGTAAGAAAGTCCTGAGAACATCCCATTCCATCCCCAGTGCCAGAGAAAGCCAGCACTTTCACACAGGCTGACAGAAATCCACAACATTTCCAGACAGGAACTTGCCAGGGAACCAAACAGCAAACCAAGGTCTCCAAAATCATTGTTATAGAATTAAAATGGCACTAACCCGGGCACTACCACGACTCCCCACTGAGGTCCAGTCATCTTCATCAGATACCTGCACAAGAAACAAGAGTTTGAAAAAAATAAATGGTACCTTCTGAGCATCTGGAAATAGAAGGAACAAAGCAGATGAATGAGGGGAGACACACACACACACACACATACAGAGTGGATGAGAGAGAGACAGAGACACACCAAGTGAGAGACATAGAAAGAGAACATGCGAGAGAGAGAATGGTAGGAGGCAGAGAGATACACACACCCACAAGGAGTGAGAGACAAAGGGAGATGTAGACATGGAGAAGACTGCAACACAGAAAAAACGGCGGAAGAGAAAGAGGGACAAAGAAAAGGGGGAGACACAGACAGAAAAGAATAAGCAGCAACATATAAATTATGCGAGCAAACTAGAGCGGAATATAAAAACTGATAGTAAGGACTTCTTTAAATGTATTAGAAGGAAGAAGTCAAAATGAATTGAAGGAGACAGTTATAGGGAACAAGGAAATGGCAGTGAACTTAAACAGATCTTTTGTATCAATCTTTATGGTGAAGACACTTTGAACATCCCATTAATATTAAAGAATATGGGGGAGGAATTAAATACCATCACCATTACTAGAGAACTAGTAATAAATGGAGTAATGGGGCTAAAGACAGATAAATCCTCTGTTCCTGAAGGTTTGCATCCTAGAATACATAGGTTGTAATTTGCCAGAACCCCTTGGAGTCTGGGGAAGATTGGAAAACTGCCAATGTGACACCACTATTCAAAATGAGGGGGAGGCAAAAAGCAGGTATCTACAGGCTGATTAGCCTAACATCTATTGTTGGAAAGATGTAGGAATCAATTATTAAGGAAATAATAGCAGCACATTTGGAAAATCATAATCTAATCCAGCAGAGTCAGCATGGCTTCATGAAAGGGAAATTTAATAGAGTTTTATTTTGAAGAAGTCTCAACCAGAGAGAATAGATGGGAACTGGTAGATATATTGGACTTCCAGAAGGCATTTGATAAGCTGTATCACAAAAGGTTAAGTCATAAGAGCCCATGGTGTTGGAAATAGTATATTGCCATGGACAGCTAATTGACTAATTGGCAGGATAAGAGTTTTTTTTCAGGGGTTCCACAGTGATCAGTGCTGGGTCTGCAACTGTTTACAATATATATTGATGACTTGGAGGAAGGAAACAAATGTACTACAGCCAGATTTTCAGATGACACAAAAATAGTTGTAAATGCAAGTTATGAGAGAGGTATGAATAGTTCATAGTGAGACATTGATAGGTTAAGTAGGTGGACAAAATGTCAGCAAATGCAGTCTAATGTGGAGAGAGCTGAAGCTGTTCATTTTGGAAGTGGGAACAAAAGAACAGAATATTTCAATGGAGAAAATCTGCAGAAAGCTGCAAAATAAAAGGGACTTGGAGGTACTTGTGCAAGAAACACATTAAGCTAGCATGCAGATGTAGTAAATAATCAGGAAGGATAATAGAAAGTTGTCCCTTATTTCAAGGAGGTTGGAGTATAAGTGTAGGAAGTCTTCCTGCAACTGTACAAGGTGCTGGTGACCCATGTCATATGGAGTAATGTGACCCATTTTTGATCCACTTATTTAAGGTCTCATTGGAGACCATTCAGAAAAACTTCATTGGGATGATCCCTGGTATGGAGGTATTATGAACAAAGGTTGAAAAGGGTGGGAATCTACTGCTGCAGAGTTGGGTAGAATACTTGTGGATTGGGAGGCACAAAGTTAGAATTTGATGTTTATAAAATGGTAGGGTGGGTGGAAAGCATTGCATGGTCCCTTTAAAAGATGATGTGATTTTTCTGTGCTTAGACTTAAAATGGATGTTTGTGAGCAGCAGCTTGAAAGTTTGTAAGTAGTCAGAGAGCACCCAAATTGAAATATTTGTATTGAAAGGCCGTACAGTTAGCAGGCCAAGCAGCAGTTTTACTAAGACAACAGGCTTTTGAATTTAGTCAATTTGAACCAGGCACTTAGATACCAAAAGTCAATTAAATTTAAATCTGATTGTTTTGAAAATATAGGACCGATCCTATTGTAGGAAATATTGATATGTCATCAAGGGTATAAAAGAAGAGGGTAGTTGGACAAGGACTCCAGAGCTATCTGCCATCTGTCAGAACTAACGGCCTTCAGCCCTCAACACAGAATTGCTGGCTCTCACAGCCTCTCCTATGTCTTAGAGAAAGTACCATCTAAATAACAATGGTACCAATGGCACAACTAGTTAATATTCCTGACAGAAGAATCGATGGAGAAGTTATTACTGACAAAAGAATTGACAGAAAAGGCACAGAATGTTCTGGGTGACACTGGATGTAATTTTGACAGACTAAATTCTACTTTTTTTATATAAGTGGGACTTGTATTTATAGGAAAAGCAATACCATTCGAGTCTTACTTTATTCGGGAATAGGTAGTAGTTAGAAGGCATGTATTCAGTTTGTTAATCATTTAGTTAATTTGTTCACTGTTAGAGTTAGATAAATAAATTGTTACTGGTTGATTGTTAAAGTGAGTGTCAGGGATTTATTTTGTTTGACCACTAGAAGTTGCTGAAAGGCAGGATACACCACTTTTCACACTCTTTTTACAGGTTATAGGGTTAGGTGCTCCTATTTGGGTGTTTTGGTGTTAGTTCTCAGGGTTGGGGGTCAACCTCCACTTTATAACAGTAATCATTGACATTTAGAAGATTGAGAGGTCATCTCATTGAAACACGTAGGATTCTTAAGCAGCTTGACAGTGTAAGTGCTGAGAAGAGCTTTCTCCTCTGGAAGAGCCTATGATCAGAGGGCACAGTCTCAGAATAATGTGATGCCAATTTAAGACAGAGAGGAAGGAGGAATTTCGTCTCTCAGAGGGTTGAAAGTCTTTGGGACTCCTTGCCACAGAGAGCTGTGGGGGCAGATTTATTTAGTAGGGGAATCAAGGGTTATGGGGAAAATGCAGAAAGTAGACTACAGGAATGTCATCAGCCATGATCTTATTGAATGGCAGAGAAGGGTCGAGGAGCTGAATGGCCTACCCCTCTTCCTGTTTTTTATGGTCTTAGGGGAAGCAATGGCCGAGTGATATTATTGCTAGACTACTAATCCAGAGACCCAGGTAATGTTCAAGGTGGAATTTGAATTCAATTTTTAAAAATATAGAATTAAAAATCTAATGATAACCATGAAGCCACCGTCAATTGTTGGAAAAACCCATCTGGTTCACTAATGTCTGTGTAGAGTTTGTACATTCCTCCCCGTGTCAATGTGGGTTTCCTCTGGGTGCTCTGATTTCTTCCTATGGTCAAAAGATGTGCAGACCATGCTAAATTGCCCATAATATCTAGGGATGTGCAGCCTACGTGGGATAGCTATGAGAAACGCAGGGTTACAGGGACAGGGTAGGGGAGGTTAATCTGGGTAGGATGCTCTTTGGAGAGTCAGTATGGACTCAATGAGCCAAATGGCTTGCTTCCACAATGTAGGGATTCTAAAATTCTAAGAATCTGTTGTCTTTACCTGGTCTGGTCTATACAGCACTCCAGACCCATAGCAAAGTGGTTGACTGTCAACTGCCTTCTAGGCAGTTACAGATGGGCAATAAAATGGTGGTGTAGCTATCAATGCCCCTATTCCTGAATGAGTAACACAAAAAGGAGGGAGGATCCTTGACAGAGGCACTGATGCAGGACCAGGAAGAGAACCACAGCAGGTGAGTCTCAGACCAGGCATAGATAGTTAAGATTCAAATTTGATGAGAACAGTCTCAGGAAATGATGATGTGGTCATACAGTCAAAGGCTGCTGATAGGTTAAGAAGGACAATGAGGAACAGGTTACTGTGTCACAGTCACACAATGTCACAGGAAGTTGACAAGTTGAGAAAGAGCTAGACAAGGCAAGAAACAACAGAACTAAACTTATAAAAGCAGAGAGAGGGAAAAATGGAGAAAGACAGGAGGAGAGAAACAAAAATTAGAGGAGGGAAGAGAGTGACAGACAGAGAGGGAAAGAAAGTGGAGATCAGACAGAGAGAGAGAGAGGTACAAACCGAAGTGTGTCTTCTGAACCTGCGAGAGTATTTCTCACTGTCTTCCTGCAGAGCCAGGAGAAGAAAAATGCAGGAGTTTGTGAACAGTTGTGTACAAGGGTACAGAAACAGTTAGTCAGGAATATTTCACAAACTGAAAACGGCAAAAGGATGATAGCTTTTAAAGGATGCATGCAACCCAAGATGTGAAAGATGTGGGCTGGAAGATTCATCACTCCTTATAGAAGGAAGTCAGAGCTGGAACCTGAAAGCCACATAATTTTCTATATGATGCCATTTTATAACTGAGGTGGATGAGACACTGATGGCACCAGGAGTGGTGGGGATGGGGGTGGGGAGATGTTGGCAGGGGGGCTACAGAGAGAAAGAGAGAGGGAAGAGGGGGAGTGGGGACATGGACACAGGAGCAGCTGAAATAGCTCCGAGGCCTTTGTGAGAGTAATGAGGCAACTCCCAAAAGCCTGACAGCAGGAGAGGACACTTTCATTACTTAATCTCCTTGAAAAGGTGCCAGCAAGAGAATACTTTAACATACAAAAACCATGGTAACTCATGCATAGGCTAGAGCACAGACATAATGGACATCAAGAAATTCCAGATGGTACAGTGATGCCCTTTGTGGTTTTCTATTTTAAACCGCATAACAGAGAATCAGGTTGTAGTTGAGACTAATATCTTGAAGTTTATTTGCAATATTAACTCGTTATATGGCTACAATATCATAGATTTACACAGCTTGTCTGGATTATGGTATTGACATTATACATACATGGCTTCCTGACTGAAGACACTACACTGACTCTAAGACATGGACAGAGAGTGAACACAGATGGGGGGTAGCTATCTTTACTCTGGAAAATCACACTTCGTGATGTAATGTGTCTCTTTCTTAAACGTACAGTCCTGTCTGGTCTGGAATCTATGTTATAATACAACATGAACACAAATATCTGGAAATATAGTGTTTGCAGAGGTACAGGAAGGTACAGTTCTTACTTTGAGGTACAAGGGATGTACAGAATGTACACAGGGACATGGGGTATATTGCATAGGCCTAGGTACAGTGCCTAAACAGAAGTATGTGGAATTAGTATAGTATGTACACAGATACAGTGGGTGTACATAGTTACATGGAATTGTAGTATGTATGTTACAGTGCATAGACTGAAGCATATGAAAGTACAGTGCATGCAGAGGTAACAGTTCATACGCCGAGGTACAGTACATACAGAAGTACATGGAGGTATAGTGCATACACAGAAATACATGGAAGTATATTGTCTATCCAGAGATACAGTGCATATGTATAGGTACATGGAAGTAGTGTATATGCAGAGGTATAATACATACTCATCAATACAGAGTATACAGATATACACACGATGTACAGTGCATACAGAGATACACACGATGGTACACCAAAGTTTAGTGTGAACACAGAGGTACATGTAAGTACAATGTGCACGGACTATGTTACTAGAGGTACAGTGTGTAACCAGAAGTACACCAGAGCTACAGTGCATACAGAGGTATACTGGCATACTGTGCATACACAGAGGCACACAAGGGTACACGGAGGCATAGTGCGTACGCAGTGGTTCAAGAAGATACACGGTGTACATTAATGGTGCATGAAGGTACAGTGCATACATATAAGTACACTGCGTACACTCAGGTATACGGAGATACGTGGAGGTATAGCTCATGGCTGAATTCTGAATTGATCTGTGTTTTGAAGGCCCTGATTCGTCTCTATCAGCCAGACCCTGTCTTCAGGTAGACCCTTCTGAACTTATTCCCAAATTTCAGGACCAGTGAAGGGAAAATATTCAATCCAATGAGGAAACGGAATAGTGATACTACCTCCTGGATAATGAGCGTACCTCGACAACCCAGGCTTCATTTCTCACCAAGGCTCAAAGGAAATCAGATAATAAAGTCCAGTCTACCTCACTGATAATTGATGTATTTTCAGATAGTAGGTCAGTCTGCATGTTATCTGTCATGATCATATCCTGCAGAATCATCGAAGATACTTGGGTAAATTCATTCCTACCAGTCCTTATTGGTATTAGTCTAAGTTATTGATGCCAAATGGAGAAGGACTCCCACATGGACTCTTTGGCAGAAATGGGGTTCAGTCTTGATTAACAGAATAGATTTTTCACAAAGTACTTAATAGCTAGTTACATTACAGAGTTACATGAGGGTCCTTTGTTAAACTGCAAGCTAGACTTTAGAGTAAGTAGAACATGGTTGTAGCTCCTCCCAGGAACAGGAGCCCGCTATATCTTGATGGGTGGAGCTTATCACATGATGTCAGTTAACCCTTTCAGTTACTGTCTTATACAACAATAACCTCAAAGATTACTTCCAAATGGGAGGGGTGGGAAAGTGAGGATTCTACAAATTGTGCAGACATTACCATCCACTGCTCGATGTCTCCAAATTTTGAATCCAGCCCATAATATTTCTAAGAACAGAAAAGGAAGAGTTTAGGAAAGGGGGAGATAGGGGAAGACAAGATTAATTATGAACATGGAGGTACACTGATTATGTTAAAGATCATGCAGTGTTTCAGAACCACAGGCAAAAGTAAGCAGCCTCGTACAACATGTATTACTGAGCTATGTGAGAGACACCAAATAAACACTTGGATGGAGGGGGGTGAATGTTCCTGTGGATTTGGGACCTCTATGCAAGGACTAAATGGGAATCCTCAAGACACCAGTCATTGACTGAAGCACAATATTTGAGGGGGCAGCCTCAAAAGTGATACAGGCTGCCAAAGCTGAAGACTCATTCAAAGGACAGCAGCTCTGCAGCCTTTGCAATAGCACCCCCTCAACATAGCTCCCACCCTTGAAGAGGTAAGCACTGCTGAGGGAGATTGAAGACTCCCAAGCCTGGAAGGTTTAAGCACTGACGGAGCTGTAGAGTGAGCAGCCAGTACCCAGACTGTCCCTTCGAGAGCCAAAACAGAGAAGGGAGCTATGCTGATATGGGGTCCCTCTAACTTCCCACTTCCCTCCTTCAGCCCCAAGAAAATTCAACGCAGAGACACATCCAGAGGCAGTAACATTGACCCATGCAGACAGGCTCCGACAGAAACATGCGCCAACAGAGAGACAAAAGCACATCCAGAGACGGGAGCACACCCAGAGTCAGACATCAACAGAGACACGTTCCCACAGTGATATCCCCACAGAGACAGAAATAGGCACGCACCAAGAGATACCCTCATAGTGACAAGCGCACTCACAGGCCTACTCACTCAGAGGCATTTCCAGAGACTAAGCCAAACACAGTCATGCCCATAAACAGACAGAGATACAACACATCAGAAACAGATATCTTAGAACCATGTACAGTCTCAGACTGAAACTCCCAAAACAGAATTGGGACTTTCAGAAGTACGATCCTTGACCCACACAAACATAGACACTTATACTATTGCCAGCAAAAGCTTGAATGTGCAACTCAACAGTGAACTAGAGGCTGGAAGGTCAGCAGTGAAATCAGAAAACACATTTTCACACAAAAAGTTGCAGATATCTGGAACACAATTTCTCAAATGGCTGAGGCTGCTAGGAGTGAACAAACCTTTGAAATGATAATAAATTTTTGCTCAGTAAGAGAGTGAGGTGAGATTTTGGATTTAAGGCAGGCAAATGGTGTTAAGGTACATTTGCAAATTAGGCTGAATGGCTTTCTCCTGTTCCTCTGTTAGTTTAAAAACAGGTTTGGTCTGTGCCAAGGCTGTGAATCAGTGCCAATGGGACAAGTGGGCAGGGAGAAGATACCAGGCTGCCCATGTTTTTGCTGCTTAGGGAAATCAGAGACCCCCCCCAGCCTGTGGACAATGGCCTAACATACTGGCACAGGCTGGTCTGTGTTGGAAACCAAATCGCAGTGACAGCCTGGAGATGGAAGACAAATCTGGAAAAATAACAAAGAGAACAAAAGAAAACCTGGGTTTAAGCAAACAGTTGGGCAGATTTTCAAATTCGCTGCTGACTGGCCATGCCTCCAAACCAACACCAATATGGGGGAAGGTGCAAATGAAGTCAGTGCATGCAACAAGGATGGATAAAATTAAACCATGAGACAAACATAGCAGCCAACAAGAAGGCTCACCTTTTGAACCTGGTAGATCTGCCGAGCAGATAAAATTGGAAGGAAAATAGCAAAAGAAAGAAGTTAAATAGATTGAATGTGCAGACAGAGTTGCAAGGTTTCAGTTAGAAAGAGCAATTGGACCCATGTGAAGCTTGACATATTTTATTTTGTACATCCTTGCCAACCACAGGATAAATTGGACCCAGTTTTTTGTATTTTGGGACTCTGGCATGTCACCCACAGGGCCAAGGCCCAGATACAGACCAAGATGACATATAGTGAAAAGCCAAACTCCAAACTGAGTGCAAGATGCAAGAGGGCCTTTTTGGACCTGCTCACTCAGATCAGGAGAAATGAGCTCAGACCTGCCTCTCTTTCGATCACATTCAGTATTTAAACAACCGACAGCTAAAACAACTGGAATGAAACTTAGATCACCATGGCATCATACCAGAGGCAATGACAAAACAGGTCAGTAGTTTTGAAGTCGTGGTTCCTGGGGAACTGAGAATAGAGGACAACAAAATACGCAACATCCACTAATTACAGAGCCAATACAGCCAGTTCAGGGGTCATGATCAATGGAACATTTGTTGCGTCAGAGTACAGATGATTCAAAGCTCCTTCAACCCTCTACAAAGCACAGAAATCACACAAAGGAAAGTAGTTATACAGAAGGTCTCTGCAACCTGGAAAATTCACAAAACTTTTCCAGAATACAGTGCAGCCAGCAACAACAGTACTGCTGAGAATGGCATATACATGCCGAGATTGAGGGTAGGTATAGCACACCAGGATGCATTACAGCCTGGCATCAACTGGAATTACAGACGGGCAACTAAGAGAGCAACAACGGGCTGTCTATGGATGTAACCAGTTGTAGTTGGGTGTCTATGGGTATTAACCAGAGGTTCTATGGAAGTTAAATTTGCTTATCTACAACAGTTAAAGATGGATCTCTGCTGGAGTAATGGACAGGCCTCCATCTGGATGATTACCAATCTTTTAAAAATGCGTTTCTGGCATTGGACATAGCTGGCAATACTGGTATATATTATCTGCCACTTGTTGCTGTGCTGTGGCTAATGATTCACTTTCTGAATGGATGACAGCCCATACGGTGAAGCTCCTCCTTCTACGATGCTGCTCAGCATTTGGCCTTAAAGATTATGAATGTGGCCTCAAACTAATTTGCAACCTTTTGAGTATTGGAAATTAAGATGTGCTCTGATGAAAGTGTTTAAAATATTCAAATGAAATGGATTTCATTGGGTTAATATGGGGAAACTAAATCCAGGACATGAGAGCCTTAATTTTAAATTGCACATTCAATGTGAAGTCAGGAAGGAGGTCTTCAACACAAAAGAAAGGTGCAATTTAGAAAACAGGTTGTCAGTGTCAAGGCAGTTGGTGCTTTAAAGGATGAAATTTTTAGTCTTTCGTTAGATAAGAGCGTGAAAGGATACTGAACAAAGGGGTGGGGGAAATGAAGTTGTTGCAAGATCAAAAATAATCTGATTTGATTAGGTCTATAGATTATTAGGTGTAGGAGCAAAAGTAGGCCACTCAGCCCATTAGGACTGCTTTGCCATTCAATAAAATCATGGCTCTGATCCCAAAAACACTTGATTACATCATCAATTAAAAATCTGTCTATCTCAGCCTTGAATATACTTAATGACCCAGCCTCGCCAGCCCTCTGTGGCAAGGAATTATGCACAGTACCCTCAGAAGAGAAATGCCTCCTCATCTCTGTCTTAAATGGACGTTGATCAGTGCATGGAGTATGGGATTTGGGACATTATGTTGCAGCTGTACAGAACATTGGTGAGACCACTTTTAGAATACTGCATTCAATTCTGCCCTCCCTGCTAATAGGGAAGATGTTGTTAAACTTGAAAGGGTTCAGAAAAGATTTACAAGGATGTCACTGGGAATGGAGGATTTGAGCTGTGGGGAGAGGCTGAATAGGCTGGGCATTTTTCCCCTGGAGCGTCGGAGGCTTAATGGTGACCTAATAGAGGTTTATAAAATCATGACGGGCATGGATAGGTTGAATAGTCAAGGTCTTTTTCACAGGATAAGGCAGACTAAAACTAGAAGGCATAGGTTCAAGTTGAAAGGTGGAAAGATTTTAACAACGACCTGAGGGGCAACATTTTCATGCAAGAGGGTGGTGCGTGTATGAAACGAGCTGCCAGAGGTGGTGGAGGACGCAAGTATAATTACATTTAAAAGACATTTGGATTGGTACATGAATAGGAAGGGTCTAGAGGGATATGGTCCAAATGCTGACAAATGGGATTAAATCAGTTTAGGATACCTGGTTGGCGTGATGAGGTGGACCGAAGGGTCTGTTTCTGTGCTGTATGACTCTATAATTGCTTACTCTGAGATTACATCTTCTGGTCCAAGACTCCTGTAAAGGGAAACAATCCCTACAAGTCCCCTAAGAATCTTGTACATTTCAATAATGTCTCCTCTCATTCTTCTAAACTCAGCCTGCTCAACCATTCCTCTACGGAGATCCCTTCTTACTCAGAAATGACCTAGTGAACCTCCTTTGACTGTCTCCAACACCAGTATATCTATCCTTAGAAAGACCAAAATTGTTCACAGTATTCCAGGTATGATAACTAATGCCTTTAATTTGAGCAAGGCTTCCCTACTTTTATATTCCATTGCCTATAAAATAGAGGTCAACAGTTCATTTGCCTTCCCTATTACCCACTGAAATTGGATGCTAGCTATTTGGGATTCTTGCACGAGGATCTCCAGATCCATCTGCAATATGGTATTCTGCAGTTTCTCTTCATTTAATAATATTCAACTGGTAAAGTGCACAAACTCACAATTTCCTATACCATATTCCATCAAGTCCGTGAGCACTCTCTCAACCTATCTGCATCCCCCTGCAGACTCTGTATCTCCTCACTACTTACCTCCTCACTTATCTTTACGCTATCCATAAACTGGTGACAGTGCATTCACTTCTGTTCCCATCTTAATGAGTTGCTTTATCTACAGCATCTTATCGAATGCCACTTGTAAATCCAGACACATCACATCTGTTGGTTCCCCTGATTGCTACCTCCTCAAAAGAATTCTAATAAATTCTGAGGAAGGGTCACCAGACCTGAAACGTTAACTCTGTTTTTTCTTTACAGATACTGCCAGACCTGCTGAGCTTTTCCAGCAACTTCCGTTTTTGTTCCTGATTTACAGCATCCGCAGTTCTTTCAGTTTTTATTCTAACACATTTATTTGACATGCTTTCTCCTTCATGAAGCCAAGCTGACTGTTCTTGATTAGTTTATATAAATGGGCTTGCGGGACCGAACCAGTGACTTCTATTCCAAATAATCTGAGATGGGGAGTTCTCAGGCGATGATGTAAGAATTTCAAATGTATGTTGGATTCACCAGACTTGTTCCCAGGTTGGTGGGATTGTCCTGTCAAGAGACATTGGGAAAACAGGGTGTGTACCGTCTTGAGTTTCAAAGAATGACAGGTGATCTCACTTAAACCTACAGAATACATAGAGTTAGACATGATAGACTGGTGAGGAGTCTAGAACCAGAGAACACTATTTAAAATAAGGCAAATGCTATTTAGGACTGAGATAAGGATAGAATTGTAAAACTCTGGGAATTTTCTACCACAGAGGTGATGGGACTTCAGTCTTTGAGTGTGTTTAAAGCAGAGATTGACAAATTTCTGATTACCAGTGGCATAAAGGGTTATGGGGATAGTTTAGTTAAAAGGCATTGAAGTGTTTGATAAGCCATATTCATATTAAGTGGCAGAACAGCCTCAACAGTCTGAATGGCCTACGCTTGTTCCTATGTTGCTATACCCAAGACAAAACAGTTGGTGGTTGGGAAGAAACCTGCAGGTGATTCTGTTACAGAGTATGGCAGTCACTCCTTTCTACACTGGATCATCTGGTGAATCCATCCAGAGGATTCAGCCTCCTCAGTCAAAAAGAAGCAGAAGTCCCCAACCTTACACTCTTGCCTCAGCTCTGACCACTGCAATCTCAGCAATGGTCAGTTAATAACAGAGCAGCAATGGGGATAATACCAAACACTGCCAACATGTGCCCAATTCTCCAACTCACCTCTTTCTGCTGTCTCTCTAGCTCTTTCATTCGGATCTCTCTTGCCTCGGCCCGTGCAGCCCGTTTCGCTGCCAATCTGGCCTCAGCCTGTCAAAGAAAAAAGGAAAATCATGAGAAAATCTCCCTACCTGTACTGTACCCAGTATTTTACAGTGATAGACCTATATCAATCAGTACTGTAGCCCATTATTATACAATGACAGACCTGTTCCTAACAATACAGTATCCCAGTGTTATTCAATGACAGATCTGTCCCGACCAGCACAGCCATGTTTCTTACATTACAACAGATTTTGCATGTGTTGAGGCTATGAAAGATGCTAAATAAATGCTAGCTCATTCCTGATTAACTTTCCTTTCTTGTTGAATACACTACATTTCTACTCCTCAACAACTGGGCAGCCTTTTACAAAGAAACATCACTGCCCTGGAGAGCCCTGGAATAGCCCGTGGGTCGTGCCACCGTGAATGGCTGTTGGAAAAATCACACACAATGCACAGTAACTTGTGGAGGTTGCAGGGATCAGAACTGCAGGCTGGAGAGCCAAAGAACCTCTCTGCGGGAAAGGCCACCTCTTGTGCCACTCAGTCACTCAATAGACCGATAAGGAATGTTAAACTGGGATCAAGGAACCCAGGACTGGGTCCATACCCGTGTGTCATATGATGATACACATATCCCAACAATTACTGTACTGTGTTATACAGTGAGAAGCCTGTTCCACCAGAACTGTAACCCAGTATTATACAATAACAGACCTGTCTCCAACAGTATTGTAACCATTTTACACAATGATAAACATGTCCGCAACAGTACTGCACCCATGTTTTATAGTAACAGACCTATCCCCAACAATGCTGTATCCCAGTGTTATACAGTGACAGATCTGTCCCCACCAGTACAGATCCCCAGTGTTCTAGTATCTGACTTGTCTCCACCAGCACAGCCATGCTTTTGCAACAGATTTTGAATGGGTTGAGGCTATGAAACATGCTAAATAAATGATCGCTCATTCCTGCTTAACTTTGCATTCCTGTTGTGCACACCACATCTCTACTTCTCAACATGTTTGCACGGTCTCTCCATGTCTGTGAGTGTTTCCTCCGGGTGCTCCGATTTCCTCCCATCATCCAAAGATGTGCAGGTTAGGGTGGATTGGCCATGCTAAGTTGCCCATTGTGTCCAGGGACGTGCCAGCTAGGTGAATTAGCCATGGGAAACACTGATAGGGTGGGCCTGGGCGGGACGCACTTCAGAGGGTCAGTATGGACTCGATGGGCCAAATGGCCTTCTTGTATGCTGCAGGGATTCTATGATTCTAACTGGGGAGCCCATTGTGACAACTCTGGGAGACTAAAGCAGCATTCCTATACTGGGCTATAGCCATTTGGAACAATAACTAATTGAAAGCATTGTCACTTTTGATATCAGCTGTCAATTTAGTCATTAACAACACCCCATCACCGTACAAATACAACTGCTGTTTCAGATGAACAAGTAACTTGGAGTCATAGAGTCATACAGCATGGAAACAGACACTTCGGTCCAACTCCTCTATGCTGACCAGACATCCCAATCTGATCTAGTCCCATTCGCTAGCATTTTCCCCACAACCTCCTAAATCCTTCCAATTCATATATCCATCCAGATGCCTTTTAAAATATAATAGTTCCGCCTCCACTACTTCCTCTGGAAGTTTGTTCCATACATGCATCACCCTCTGCATGAAAAAGTTACCCCTCAGGTACTTTTTCAATTTTTCCCCTCACCTTAAACCTGTGCCATCTAGTTTTGGACTCCTCCACCCTTGGAAAAAGACCTTGGCTAGTCACCATATCCATGCCCCTCATTACTTTATAAAACTCTATAAAGGTCATCTACAGAGTAACTGAGAAATAATACTCCCTTTTTGGTTGTTGTGTCCTCTCCTCCTCCCTATTTCAATCGGGGGCAGAATGCTAAAGCCTACAAAGCTCTCCAGACTATTGACACAAGACAGGTGAGATCCCAGGCTGAAATGTTGCTCAACGGATTGTATTTTATTTGGTTCTTAATTTAATGAGGAGGTCTATCACTGAAACACAATGCTGCAGATTTGGCTTTTCAATTTTGGAATAAAATTACAACGAGATTCATTCATGCCAACATAATACAAAATTTCACATTTTGTCCAAGGCATGGGAAAATCCAAATTAGCCCTTACTTTCAGTTCGCTAGATGCTGCTTGGCCCTGTCCTGAATTGTAGCCTAGATAAGTCACTTTTGCTTTGGCAAATTCACTTTTAGTCTGATTTATAATCAGACTGGCTTTTTGTAGTCAGTCAAGCAGTTCTGTCAAGTAGTGTAAATGTTCTTCCCAGATTCAGCTAAAAACCATCAAATTGTTGCTGTAAACGACACAATAACGTAGTCCTTCAAATAAGTTCATTGGTTATTGTTGGTAGCTGTGGCAATAAAAGACCGATTCTTGCTTTTCTACTCCATGCCTCTACTTTTTAACAGCTGTCTCAACATATCCACCTTCACAAAGGCATTTAGGGATGGGCAACAAATGCAGGCCTTGCCAGTGACACCCGCATCCTGCGAAAAAAGTTTTAAAAGAGTCCTACTACCTTGAATATTTTGTAGCTCAGCTCTCTCTATTCCTAAAGCCCTTTCAAATTGTGACATTTAACATAAATCACTTCTCCTCATTCCTTCTTGGTAATTACTTTGCACTACGTTTTAACTTAATCTGCCACACGTCCACTTATTTCACCTGCCTTTCTCTGCCTTGCTGGTGTGTTAGTCAGTTTGTCACTATTCACTGTATTTCAAATTTCATATCATCTGCACACCATAGGATTCTGTCCCATGTACCATTGGACAAGTCATTAATATCTGTTAATGAGATAAATTGTGCTCATGCCAACTAATGGGAGAACACCACTGGTTTCTCCTCACCAACCAGAAAAACAGCTGGTCACCACTATGCTCTGCTTTCTGTCCATTTTCCATGCTACCACTCTAATTCCATGGACTTCAGATTTGTTCAGAAGTTTATAATGTGGAACTTTGTTAAATGCCTTTTGAAAATCCTTACATGCACATTGACTGCATTGCCCTCTCATCAAAGAATGCAATCAAGTCAGTCAATCACAAAACAAATCTGTGCTGACCTTCCTTTCCCAATACACACTTCTCCAAACACAAATGAATTTTGCCTTGGGATTATTGTCTGTAGACAATGCTCTTTTACTGATGTTAGGCTGTTTGGCATATAGTTGTCTGTCCCTGTTTATGAGCAAACCACATGCATCTCCAGCAGGACTGGCTCACTTTCCTATTTCAAGTGCTGCCAGCTTTTTAAGTACCTCTATTTATTTTTATCCAAACAAATATTCCTACCTGAGATAACAAGGTGTAGAGCTGGATGAACACAGCAGGC
>NC_063338.1:5743241-5852532 GCF_021869965.1 Rhincodon typus
TCAGCCTTCCTGCTCCTCTGATGCTGCTTGGCCTGCTGTGTTCATCCAGCTCTACACCTTGTTATCTAGGAAAATGGAGGAATGGGGAGGAGAGAAGGAAGAACAGAATGAAGAGAAGTGAAGGAATGAATGAGGGAGAGAAGGGAAGGAGCTAGGGACTCAATGGAAGACACACCAGACTTTACTGTCCAGTGGGCTAAAATTAGAAATTGCATTTTTGAAGCTGCGATGTTTTGCCTTCACATAACTCACCCAGCAATGCCTCACATACCTCTTCTACGCAGATAAAAGAGACTGCAACCTTGAAACAGGTGAATCCCGTATAGGGACGGAGTTGTCAGCATTTAGAAGCACCGCAACCCTCAGCTCAATTCTCACACTTACTGCCCTCAAATTAACTCCTGGCAGCAACAACCCCTGTGTGCACTTATGGCTCTGATGTTCTCTACAAATTACACTAGTTTAACAATACCATCAAGAGGCAATTGTAACTGCACGAACTCAACTGTTCAACCAACCGTCAGCAGAAAATCAAAGAGTGGCATAAAAACATTTGCAAGCTGTTGCAGAACATTCCAAAGATATTACCTGTTTTTCGACTAACTGGGTGAATTGAAAGGAACCAGAAAAGAGCGATTTTCAGAGAAGCTCTCAGTCCCGTCATCACACAGCTCAGTGAAACTGAAAGTAAACTCCATATCTACACCTCACCCCAAGAGGGCCCTGCCTACCCTCATCCATGTGTCACAGGTGATTGGCTTTTACCATGTCCTTCACTGAACTTGACTTTGATTGTCAGCTTTGAAAGGTAAAAGAGGAACAAACTTAATGGTGCTGCAGTGATAAAATCCAGTCATCCAAAGGGCAAAACTAATGCTGTGGGGAAATGGGTTCAATTCTCATCACAGGAGTTGATGGAATTTAAATTCCGTTTCTTTATTTTTGAAATCAAAAGCTAGTCTCACCCATGGGGACCGTGAAACCATCGTCAATTGGTGAAAAACCTATCATCTGACTCATTAATATTCTTTAAGGAAGGAAATCTGCCATCCTCGCTTAGTCTAGTCTGTATGCTCCACATCAATGAGGTTGACTCTCAATGACTAGTGAAGCCAACCAGTTGTTCAAACCACTACAAAGTCAAAAACAAAAGAAGTAAACCATATGTGTCTTCTGGCATCGACACAGGCATTGGGGGCAACACTGGCATCTCTGTTTCAAGCGTGCCAAGACCTCTTTACCAACATCCTGTTTGGGAATACCACCAAGTTCAAATTCCCTTCAAGCCACTCACTATCCTGATTCTGAAATATATTGCTGTTCCTTCAATGTCATGGTCAAATCCCGAAACTCCTTTCCTAACAGCACTGGAGATGTACCTGCACCCCATGGTCAGGAGTTGTTCAAGAGGCAGCTCACGATCACTTTCCCAGGGAATTTGTGGATGGACAATAAATGCTGTCCCAACCAGCAAAGCCCACATCCATGAATACAAAAGGTATCTTTCCCCGATTTTCCTGTCCTGAATCACAAGCTTTCATTGGAACACAGCAGGAAAATACACAGACCCAAGAACCAAATGTAAAAGTAATCCATCTCCAAAGTTGCCAGGTGTTCCTTTAAAGAAACCATCCTCTCATTACGTGCATTGGGATGTTTACTCGGTTAATGAGCATCATAAATGCAAGGTGTTGTTTTGCATGTAATAAACAACAGTGCTGTAATGCCACAACAATACACTGTGCACCAGGCAGCATCTGTTCTGATGAAGCAGCATTGTCCTTAAGGAACCTTTCAAGAGTGTTTATGAAATATACACCTCACTACCCTAACGTTATAGTACACTCTCAGTTCGATTACAGATCAGGAGCAGGATTTGTGTGACGGGGATGATGGGCAAGAGGTAACCAGCACTGAGCATCTAGCAAACACTCCTCAGGGTGAGGACAGGCTTGTGATATTGTTTCCAGACCATTCACCTCACAATGCTGGACAGAGGCGACTGCTACCCCTACAAACAAACGCCCACTCTGAGGGACCCCCTGAAATTGACATTTGCTTCCGGGGAATCCCTGCAAATGACATTGACTCCTGGGGGCCCTTGCAAATTACAGCTGCACAAGGAGCCTCACAAACACTACACTTTCCCAGGGACCCCACTGCAAGGGCAGCTACAACCTGCAAATACCACCCATTCCTAGGACCCCTTGAAGCACTTTCAGGTAACACCCACAAAAACCCTCATCATAAACTCCCAGAGAACATTTGCAAATACCATAGACTGCTGTGGATACCCGACAAAAATAAGACATTCCCAGGGTGCTCAGGTACTGCCGGAAATCAACTGTAAGCACTGCATCTAGGTTAGAAGGATGAAGACCTTCTTAGCCGTAATCTAGACTGATACAAGCAGTGTATCACTGAAGGAGTTCTGTACTGTCAGAGCTTTACAACAATGATCCAAACAAGTGTACAAGACATGAGTTCAGCATTTGCAGATGTCAGAAAACTCAGCAGTATTGTAACTGGGAGAAGGACAATGATAAACTTTAAGAGGACAGACAGACTGGTTGAATGAATAGAATGATGGCAGATGATATTTAATGCAGAGAAGTGTGAAGTAATTTAGTCTGGTCAAAAAAAGAGAGACAACATTAAATGAGTGGTACTAATGGAAAGGGACTGCAGGAGGAGAGGTGTTTGGAGGTGGGGGGGGTACATGTGCACAAGTAATTGAGGGTGACTGGACAGGTTGAGAAATCAGTTAGTAAAGTGTCAGGCTGATTGCTATGTGAAACCTGAATAAAACACTGGGTTCAGCCCGAAATGGAGAATTACATCTAGTTCTGTGAACCACACTTTAGAAAAGATGTGAATGCATTAGAGAGAGCACAGAAAAGGTTTTGAGAATGGTTCCAGTGATGAGAGACTTCAGTTACAGTAATGGATTGGAAAAGCTGGAGCTGTTCTCGTTAGAAAGAAGTCCGAGAGGAGATTTGATCGCGTTGTTCTGAAGAGTCTAGATGACTAAATAGGGAGAAATTCATCAATTGAGCGAAGGACAACCAGAGGACACTGATTGTAGGTGAGTGGGCAAAGAACCAACAGCAACTGGAGGAAGAAAGGTTTTTATTCAGCGAGTGGTTAGGATCTGGAATGTACTGCCTGGGAGTGTTACATAGGCGGATTAAACTTTGGCTTTCAAAATGGCATTGGGTAACCATCTGAGGAGAAAAGAATTTTAAGACCGAGGATACAGGTAGCGCTAGCAGTAATCTTGCAGAGCTAGAACAGACAAGTTGGGCCTGATAGCCTCCTGTGTTGTAATCATTCAATTATTCTATAAGAATTGAAATCAAGGCCTCAAGTGTCCTTTCAGGTGTTCATTGAAGATTTAAAACAAAAGCACAAAAACCTTTGTCTGATTACTTGGCTGCACTTGTCATTCTTTCAACGTCACTGATATGGTGTTTATTTGTTCTGCTATCATTTAAAACCGTTCTAACACATCATCCTATAGCATCCTATATCCTGCAGTGCTTGAGCAACAAAAAAGAACTGACATTTCCAAGCCTTTCTTCGGAACTCTCAGCTGTTGCCAAGAGGTTTAAAGAATTTAACCCCAGCTGTCAGGGTGAGGTCTCTCACAGCTGCATTGCCCCAATCGCACTCCATGTGAAGGGCTGATAAACTGCAAAGCAATTGGGAAAAGGCAGATAAGTCATGCAAAGACAATGCTATCCTGTCCTCACCTCAGCTTGATTCCCAAGTTCAGAAGTGATTCAAGTATTTATAAATGCACATCTAACCAGGGTATAGAAATAGTATCAATTCAAATCGATGTGACTCTACACCCAGCTGCAGGACCAAATTATAATAAGTTTACATTGTCGTCTCACTGACAAGTTGTTTGGCTCCATGTTTGGAAGAGGTTTCAAATTTCACACTGTCGCTTGCTGAGAGAGGGGCTGAGCTTGGCTAGACTTTCAGGATCAATGACAATCACTCGAGGCCCATGGCCCTGCTCTACTCCATGCCTAGATCGGAGCAGTTATCAGAGACCATCCCTCATGGGCCCATGCCCTGTCCAGCATTTCAGTCATTCCTACAACTAAGGGCAAGTCGTCATCTGCTGGATACACTGAGTCTTCGGAGCCAGACTATGGCAGGCTGTTGGGCTCAGGCAGGTAGAGCCGAGGCTGGGTATTTTATTCTGTTGGCCCTGTACCTACAAGCACGTGTGGGTAAGAGAGATGGAGAGAGACAGAAAGGAATTTCAGAACAGCATAATGATAGAATGTTGATGGGCACTGCAGGGGTTTCAGTGCATCGTCACCCTGGACAATGTTATTTTGATTTAGTAAGTTTTCGTTCTCCTTTTATGAGTTTCAGTTGAACATTAGTTTGTGTTTGTTACAGTATCCCTCAGGGATTGTTTAACTTAATTTTGGTTTAACAGGTTAGAAAGACACTCAGCGAGACCGAGGGCTGAATTTTCACCTCCCATGAGCAGGGGGCACTGGCGAGGAAACAAAGAGGCAGTGTGGAGTAAGACACGAGTGAGAGTGTGTGAGAGAGAGAGAGAGCGCGAGCGAGCATGCGGGCAAAGCGGGAACACAGAGACAAACAGAGTGAGCAAAATGGGAACAAAGAGGCGGAGAGAGAGAGAAAGCGAGCAAACGCAAACACAGAAAGAGAACGCACGAAGCAGGAAGACAGAGAGAGTGAAAGAGTGCAAAGCCGGAACAGAGAGAGAGAGAGCGTGCAAAGCTGAAACACAGAGAGAGAAAGAGCACACAAAGTAGGAACACAGAGAGAGAGAGACAGCGTGCAAGAGGGGGAAGAGACAGCGAGCAAAGCGGAAACACAGACTGAAAGAGCGCAAGAGGGGGGAGAGAGAGTCCATGTGAAGCAGGAAGACAGAGAGAGAGAGCGCGCACGCGAAGCAGGAAGACAGAGAAAGAGAGCGCGCGGGAAGCGGAAAGACAGAGAGAGAGCACGCGCGTGCGAAGCGGGAAGACAGAGAGAGAGCGCGTGCGCGAAGCCGGAAGACAGAGAGAGAGCGCGCGTGCGAAGCCGGAAGACAGAGAGAGAGCGCGCGTGCGAAGCCGGAAGACAGAGAGACAGCGCGCGCGCGAAGCCGGAAGACAGAGAGAGAGCGCGCGCGCGAAGCCGGAAGACAGAGAGAGAGAGAACGTGCACAAAGTGGGAAGACAGACAGACAGAGAGAGAGAGCACGCATAAAGCGAGAAGACAGAGTGAGAGAGGGAGCATGCAAAGCAGTAACACAGAGAGTGCGCGCAAAGTGGTAACACAGAGAGAAAGCAAAAAGCAGGAAGACAGAGAAATGCAGGAATAGAGAGATCCACAAGCAGGAACACAGAGTGAACGAGAGAAATAGAAAGAAAGGGAAGCAGGAACAGCAAGCGAGACAAGCAAGATTTGAGAGAAAAGCAGAAAGAGAAACAGAAGCAGGAATCAACAGAAAAGAGGGAATGTTAAGTGGAGGAGAGAGATGGGGAGTCAGGTTGAGAGAAGGAAGGGAAGTAAAATGAGGCAGAGGGAGTGGAAGGAGATGGATAGTCAAAAACAGGAGAGAAAGAGTGAATAATTGGTCAAAGGGAGAGTGAAAGGAGAAAAAAAATGAGAGAAGGGGAAGTGATTGAGGCAGAGAGACACAGGGATAAAGACAGGGGGGAGATGAGGGCACAGGAATGTAAGAGAGAGTGTGTGTGGGTTTAAAGAGAGAGAGAGACAAATGGGGAACAGGTTAAAGAAAGGGTATGAGATCACAAGATTAAGAATAACAGTGATAGAAAAATATTATCTAGAATATATGCAGATGAAAAATAACTTTTGAAATAGTTGAGTAAATTTCCATTTACAGAGCTGATGTTCTGAGATTAATCTGCAGTCAGATTATCTGAATCTTGGAACACTTCCTGAAAATGGGGCTCCATGTTTCTGTTTTTAGTTTAAGAGTTATACCCTGTGGATAGCAAAGAGAATGCAAGGGGGTGCAAAACCATGATTATCTAAAGGAATCCAGTGTGTGTCGCACACGATTTGAAGTCTAGTCGGGAGGAATTTCTTACCAAAATGCATCACCAGAACAACAGCAATTGGCTTTAGCTGAACTCCTACAACTCTTCTACAAAGGCAGGAAATGAAAAACGGTGGCATCTGTCCAAGTGTCAACAGCGAGTGACATTTCCGATTTAACTGCTGCCAGTAACATGCAGCAGATCCCAGGATGAAAACGCAAGTCAGAGCTTTCTCCTGGTCAAGGAACAGATTTCCAATCGCGAGAAAGGGAGAGAGTGTTTCAGGAAGTGGTGGAGTATGAGAGAGGCACAGACAGAGGGTTGAATTGTGAGAGGGAGAGAGTGTGAGGAAAAGAGTGCAAGAGAATATCAGGGATAGAGAGATTAAAGAGAAAAAGCAGCAGGTAAAGAGAGAGAGAGAGAACGAATTAAACAGAAAAACAAGCAGTTATGCAAAATTAGAAAAACAGGGAGTGTCACAGAGAGAGAGAGAGACAGGAAATTATAAAGAGGAAGGGGGACAACGTGCAAGAAATAAAGACTGCTCAGAGATGAGAGTGAGGGTGTTGACAGCAAGAACAAAGGAGCAAAGAGAAAGGGAGGAAATAAAGGCAAACAGAGAGTGCAATACTCGGCAGTGATCCAGTCAACTTTATCGTTTCACACTAACTCACATATCAGAAAGATCTGTTTTATATTCCATCTTCCTCTGTGCAAAATACAGTCCCTCTAATCAAAAGGCTCACCTGCTCACAAAGTTAGAACACAGATCATGGAAGGAGGTTTGGAAATCCAGGGGCAGGAAAACCAGGTGACAGGGTTACCACCTTCAAACTGATTAAATCTTCATATTCCCCTAATCTTCAGCATCACAGTACTCAATGATCTAATGCTTTCCCCACGGAAATGTGCTGTGGGCTTGATTTTAAACGCCAAATGATCTCATCGGGTTGGGTGAGGGAGTTTCTGCTGAAGTCTGAATGGAGAGGACCGAGATCACTAAGAGCCCAAACAAAGTAAAATAGAAAGGATACAAACCACAGCTTAATCATGAACAACAACACTGAGTATATTTAGATCTATCAAAATAGTGCAGCACCTACACAGAAAGTCTTTGATTGAGACACTGTACAAGGAGGTTTACTCTATATCTAACCCTGTGCTGTACCTGTTCTGGGATATTTTAATCGGTTCAGTGTACAGGGAGCTTTAGTAAGTAAATTGTTAGAGTTGCAGCCAATAAGTACCCGGGTCATGAAAAACTTCATCCTAAGATCATACAAGAAATGACTTGAAAGACAGTTAATTTTCCAAAACTCTCAATTTGTGGACAGCCTCATTAAACCGGACGATAGCAACTGTGAAACTATAAGACCATAAGATATTGGAATAAAATTTGGCCACTTGGCCTATTCAGTCTGCTCTGCCATTCGATCATGGTAGACATGCTTCCCAACCCCATTCTCCTGCCTTCTCCTTTTGATCCCCTTACTAATCAAGGACCTATCTATCTCTGTCTTAAATACACTCAATGACTTGTACACCACAGCCTTCTGCAGCAATGTGTTCCACAGATTAACTGCCCTCTGGCTGAAGAAACTCCCCTGATCTTAGTTCTAAAGGGTTGTCCCTTCACTTTGGGATTGTGCCTCGTCTTTCCTACTAGTAAAAACATCTTCTCCACATCCACTCTACCCAGACGTCTCTGTATTCTATAAGTTTCAATCAGATCCCCCCACGCCCATCCTTCTAAACCCCAAACAGACCTACTAGGATGTTTCCTGGGATGGAGAAATTGAGCTACAAGGAGAAGCTAGATAGGCTTGGATTGTTTTCTTTACAGCAGAGAAGACTAATGGAGGACATGATTGAGGTGTATAAAAAAATTGAGGGGTATGGCAAGGTGAATAGAAAGCAGCTGTTCCCCTTAGGGGTCAATCACGAGAGAGCATAGTTTTAGGGTAAGGGGCAGGAGGTTCAGAGGGGGTTTAGGAAGAAGTTTTTTCACTCAGCTGGTGGTGGGAATCTGGAATGCACTGCTTGGGAAGGTAGTGAAGGCTGGAAACCTTATAACCTTTAAAGATACTTGGGTGAGTACTTCAAATATCGTAACAGTCAAGGATATGGGACAAAGGCAGGAAATTTGGACTAGGGCACTTTTAGTGGTAGTTATGTCAGTGCAAACTCAATGGGCCAAAGGGCCTTTTCTGCGCTGTATGAATCTGAATGGAGCAAACCCAGACTCCTCAACGTCATATGACAAGCCCTTCATCGCTGGGATCATTCTCATGTACCTCCTCTGGACATTCTCCAATCCTTCCTTAGATACAGGGCATAAAACTGCTCACAATATTCCAAAGTAGTCTGACCAGAGCCTTATAGAGCCTCAGTACTACATCCCTGCACTTATATTCTAGCTCTCTCGAAATGAATACTAACATTGCAGAGATAGTAGGAACTGCCGATGCTGGAGTCTGAGACAACAAGATGTGGAGCTGGAGGAACACAGCAGGCCAGGCAGCATCAGAGGAGCAGGAAAGCTGACGTTTTGGGTCTGGACCCTTCCTCAGAAATACTGCATTTGCCTTCCCAACTGCTAAATGAACCTGTATGTTAACCTTACAAGTCCTAGTTCAGGATTCCCTCAAGTCCCTTTGTGCTTCATATTTACAAAACCTTTACCTATTTAGAAAGTAGTTTGTGCCTCTACTCTTCCTACCAAAGTGCATAACCCCACACAGTCCCACATTGTATTCCATCTGCCACTTCTTTGCCCACTCTCCTAGCCTGTCCAAGTCCTTCTGCAGCCACCCTGCTTCCTCAACACTACCTGTCCCTCCACATAAATTTGTGTCATCTGCAAACTTAGCAACAAATCCCTCAGTTCCTTAGTCCAGACCATTAATGTATAATGTGAATATCTGCAGTCCCAACATTTGTAGATCTTCATTAGTCGCCGGCTGCCATCCTGAAAAAGATCCCTTTATCCCTACTCGCTTCTTCTGCCAGTCAGCCAATCCTCTATCCATACCAGTACCTTGCCCCTAACAATGGCTATCATCTTTTTTAACAAACTGCTGTGTGGCACTTTGTCAAAGGCCTGCTGGAAATTCAAATAGATTACGTTCATTGGCGCTCCTTTGTCTAACTTGCTCATCACTTCCTCAAAAAATTCTAAGTGATTTGTTAGGCATGACCTCTTCTTGCTGAAGCCATGCTGATTCAGCCCTATTTTACCATGCACTTCCAAGTACTCCGCAATCTCATCCTTAATGGTGGACTCATGTCATCCTTAATTATGGAGTGTAACAGCTTTTTTTAAAGAGGGAGACAACAAGCAGAACACTACATGCCAATTAACATCTGTCAAATGGAAAAATGTGACAAGCTATTATTAAAGCAGTTATAGCACAGCACTTAGTAAGTTCAAGGTAATCCAGGAGAGTCCACCTTGTTTTGCGACAGGGAAATCATGGGTCACAAACAGCACTCCCTCCGTACTGACCTTCGTATGGTGCAGCTCTCTCTCTCAGACCGTCAGAGGATCAGTATGGAGGCAGCACCCCGCCATTGGAGGATCAGTATGGAGGCAGCTTCGCACATTGCAGGGTCAGTATGGAGGGTCACTACAAAGGGAGTGCCGCACTGTCAGAGTGTCAGTATAAAGGGAGCACTGCATCGTCAGAGGGTAAAACATTAAGGCTGATCACACTGTTGTACGATCACGCTGGGAAAACCTTCCTGCAGTCAGCATCACAGTGAAGCTGTCTGGGAAAAGTGACCTGCAGTTGGCCTCGTGGTGAAGCAGTCTGGGAAGAATATTCTGCAGTCAGTTCTCATTGAAAAAAAAGCAAGGGTGAAATAAGTTCCACGGCTTTTAAGAAACTGCTGTTGGAACTATCTGTAAATTGCCATAAATTGGAAAAGGGTATTATTAAGCATCAGAAGTCAGTGGAAGTCAGCAGCAATATAATAAAACCTTACAAGTTAGTCAGAGTAAGGGAAGGAAAGTAAAGTTAACTTAAAAGCAGTAAATTGAAGACTATGGCAAGCTATGGCAGGGGACTCAGTCCCATGTATGGCATGATCTGCAATATGCATTTAGAAAGACAGGGTTTGATTAGGAGTAGTCAGCTTGCTTCATGCATGGGAGATCATGCCTCACAAATTTGTTAGAGTTCTTTGATGAAATGACCAGGAAGGTTGACGAGGGCAGGGGAGTAGACATAGTCTATATAGATTTCAGTAAGGCCTTTGATAAGGTTCCACACGGTAAGCTGCTCTGGAAGGTTAGATCGCATGGACTCCAGGGACAGTTGGCAAATTGGAGACACAATTGGCTTGATGGTAGGAAGCAGAGTGTAATAGTGGAAGGACGCTAGTCAGACGGAGGCCTGTGACTGGTGATGTGCCTCAAGGGTCGGTGCTGGGCCCCTTGCTGTTTGTTGTCTATATCAATGATTTGGATGAGAATGTACAAGGCATGATTAGTAAATTTGCAGATGACACTAAAATAGGCAGTATCGTGGACAATGAGGAAGGTTATCAGAAATTGCAGCAGAAGCTGGGGGAAGTGGACTGAGAAATGCAAATGGAGCTTAACATAGATAAGTGTGAGATGTTGCATTTTGGAAAGTCAAATCAAGATAGGAGTTTCATGTTGAATGGTAGGGCCTTAAGGAGTGTAGTGGAACAGAGGGACCCTGGAGCTCAGGTGCACGGTTCTCTGAAAGTGGAGTCCCAGGTAGACAGGGCAGTGAAGGAGGCTTTCAGCACACTGGCATTCATCAGTCAGGGCATTGATTATGGAGGTTGGGAAGTTATGTTGCAGTTGTACAGGACGTTGGTGAGGCTGCACCTGGAGTACTGTGTTCAGATTTGGTCACCTTGCTGTAGGAAGGATGTTATTAAACTAGAAAGAGTGCAGAAGAAATTTACAAGGATGTTACCAGGACTGAAGGGACTGAGTTATGGGGAGAGCAAAAACAAAGTTGCTGGAAAAGCTCAGCAGGTCTGGCAGCATCTGTGGAGGAGAAAACAGAGTTAACGTTTCGGGTCCGGTGACCCTTCCTCAGTTATGGGGAGAGGTTGGACAAGCTGGGACTTTTTTCTTTAGAGGGTAGGAGACTGAGGCGAGATGTTATAGAAGTGTATAAGATCATGAGAGGCATGGATGGGTGAATGCACTCAGTGTTTTTCCCAGAGCTGGGGAATCGAGGACTAGAGGGCATCAGTTTAAGGTAAGAGGGGAAAGACTACATGGGGAACCTGAGGGGCAACTTTTTTTACACAGAGGGTTGTACACATATGGAATGAGCTGCCAGCGGAAGTGGTTAGGTACATTAACAACATTTAAAAGGCATTTGGATGAATACATGGACAGGAAAGGTTTGGAAGGATATGGCCCAAGTGCAGGGAAATGTGGATGGCATGAATTTTAGTCAGCATGGATTCGTTTGGGCCGAAGGGCCTGTCTCCATGCTATAGGACTCAATCTAAGACTGATGTGGGAAATCAAAGATGCTCCCAGCAGTCTGGATGACCACATATGCAGGGAGTGCCACCATTTTGATCATCTTGAACACCAGATTTTGGAGCATAAGTGGCAGCTGGAGACATGCAGTGCATCCGCGAGGCTGAGAGTTATATGGTTAATACATTTTTAGATATAGTTACCCTGCAGCTTAAGGGAGTGAGGTCAGCAAGGAGCAAAGGAATGGATGACCACAGTCAAAAAAAGAGAGGCAGGCAGGTAGTCAGAAAATCCCCAGGGTACATCTCATTGAAGAGCAGTATTGGAAAACAGTGACAGCGGTGCAGAAACTGAGGGAGAACTGTGGCAGGAGATTCAATAGTGAGGGGTACAACAGGAAAGCCTTAGACTACAGGACAATACAGATGGTCCAAACAGTGGCAAATGGAATTTAATCCCGAAAAGAGTAAGATTCTGCATTTTGGGAATATAACAAGGCAAGAAGTGATAGAGACCTAGGATCAGAGGAACCATCAGAGGTGTGCATGTTCATAGATCCTTGAAGACAGCAGGGCAGGTAGATTAGCTGGTTAAAGAAGGCATATGGGATACTTGCCTTCAAGGAATTGAATACAAGAACAAGGAGGTTATGATAGAGCTGTACATAGCTATAGTTAGGCCACAACTGGAGTACTATGTGCAGTTCTGATCACCACACTATAGGAAAAATGTGATTACACTAGAGAAGGTGCAGAACAGATTCACTAAAATGTTGCCCGGGCTGAAGCAATTCAGCTATGAAGAAAGACTAATTAGGCTGCGATTGCATTTCTTGGAGCAAAGAAGACTTAGGGTGGATCTGATTGAGATCTACAAAGTTTTAAAAGACATTGAAAGCACAGATGGGAGAAATGTTTCCCTTAGTAGGGGGATCAGTAACCGGGGGCACCGTTTTAAAATAAGGAGGCGATGTATAGGAGATGTGAGGAAAATGTTTTTCTCACAGAAGGTTCAGAGTATCTAGAACTCAATGCCTGAAAGACTGGTAAGGGCAGGACTCTTAAGATTTATTCAGATGAACATTTCCAAAGTGTACAAGGCTACGGACCAAGTGCTGGAAAAATGGGTTTAGAATAGAGGGATGTTTGATGAGCGGCACAGACACAATAGGCCAAAGGGCCTCATTCTGTGCTATCAAAATGCTAAGACTCTGTGACTGCAGTACAAGAGAATCATAGATCATAGAATCCTTACAGTGTGGCCCAACAAGTCCACACCGACCCCCAGAGCATCCCACCCCAGACCCATTCCCCTATAACCCACCTAATCTACATATCCCTCAACACTACAGGCGATTTAGCATGGCCAATCCACCTAGCCTGCACATCTTTGGAATGTCGGACAAAACTGGCGCACCCAGAGGAAACCCACACAAACATGGGGAGAATGTGCAAACTCCACACAAAACAGTTGCCCGAGGGTGGAATCGAACCTGGGTCCCTGGCACTGCGAGGCAGCAGTGCTAACCACTGAGCCACTGTGCTGTCCAAACAGCATCAGACTGTTGGAGGGTCAGCACGGAGGGAGTGCTACATTGTCAGACGGTCAGCTTCTGATTAAGATATTAAGCTGTGACCCATTCTGCCCCCTCAAGTTGGATCCAAAAGCTCCGATGACACTAGCAAAGAAGAGCTTCCTGGGCAATATTATCCCTCCAACAACAGCTTCATATGGCTCTCTAAACCATCGTGTTGCTATTTGTGGGGTCTTGCTGGTTTCAAATTGACTGCCATGTTTCCCACATTATAACAGTGATTACAGTTCAAATGCGGTTTATTAACTGTAATGTAGATTGAGATGTCCTGTGTAGTTGTGAACGGCACAACATAAATGCAAGTCTGTTTTTCTTTTTGATGTTTTGGAGATGCAACTAGTCAGTTCTGACTCTGAAACATTCAATAAAGACTTAGGTCAAAGATCATATCCCAGTCGATGCTGTGTTCGTTGACATAGTGTTACTGTGTAGGTCAGGATGAGTTAAAGATGGAGAATACTCTAGACAGCAGCCATACTGCTGTTTCCTACTCAATAAAACCACCCAGACACTGGTGCCTGAGCTGCTGGTGAGCAACAACCACAACGTACCACCCTCACTGTTTACAAAGACACAATTACAGGGGAAGTGTCTTCACTCAGACAAAGCCCCGAAGCCTGGTCACTGCAGCCATAGCCCAGTCACTGTAATCAGAGCTTAGCCACTACAGTCAGAGCCAAGGGCAATCACCATATCAGACCTTGACCAGTTTGAACAGACCCTTGTTACCACTTCTGTTGTGCAGTTGAAGCCCACAGGAATTGCTGGTACCACTTGGCATGTCAACTTGACACAAACAAACTGATCATCCTCCTCCTGGTGTTTACATCCAGAATAATTACAATCTCGATTACATTGATTTCCAACTCTGAAGCACACAGTACTCCAACAGTATCCTCTCCTGGTCTCTTGGGCATCCGCTACATTCACTGTCCACGCCCATCAGTTTGCAGCCTGCTCCCCAGGCCTTAAACGCTGGAATTCTCTCCTCAAACCGGTCTGCTCTCTCTACACCTCTCCATTCCTTAAACGGACTTCCTACCAATTTGGCCATGCCTTTGATACCTATCTGAGAAACTGTACTCAATACTATAATGTTGCCAGTAGAAGCAGGCCTATGGAAGGAGGGGTGCTTGGTTGGGGTCTTGTGTTGGGAGGTAGTGAGTCAGGGTCTCACGGAGAGGATGGTAAAGAATTGATGTCTTCAGGGAGTGAAGAGTTCAGGATATCAAGAGGGTGAAGGTTCAAGTCTTTTGGGTGAGCAGGCAGGTGAAGGCAGATCAAGACAGGCTTTATTTACTGATCAATGCCAGGGATAGGTTCCAAAGACATGGTCTCAATGCCTATGCTTTGCTGATTGTTTCTCCACTTTATGGTAAAGAGCTTGGACCATTTTCTGGAATGAACAAAGTTCACAACAGTAAGTAGTTCAGTTAATGGACTTCCTTTCACAGCAGACTACGTAATGTACCAACTCCTTTCCCTCATCAGCTCACCAAGTCAGTGCAGGAAATAACACTTCCTTTAGTTCTGTATCTCAGTCATCAAGTTTAAAGAGAGGGTGGTTTGGCCTGAGGCAGTGAGACTGAGGGAAAACAAGGCCCATTCTCAGCAGCTGCCTGAGTAACTGAGATGAATCATGATTAAAACAACCCAGCCTTCAACACTGCAGCGTCTCAGGCTGCTAAATATAGCTAGATCAAGGAATCCCTGCTGCTCTTTAACCTCAAAGCCTCCAAATGTTTTATTTTCTAACTGCTTTCTCAGAGAGAAAAAATGCTAATCCCTTGGATCTTCCATTGTGGAGAATCTGGTTAACACCCTCAAAAATGTACATCTCCCTCTTGATCGCATCAGTTGAACTGCACCATTTTCCACATCCTGTTTTGCGACCCTGTCATTCTATCCTTTCATCCTTCTGCTTTTCCTTCTTTCAGTCACTCTCCTCCTTCCATCAATAGTCTTCCCCTCTCACAGGCTTTCCCTCCCTTTGTCACTCTCTCCTTTCCTCTCAGTGTCTCTCTCTCTCCCCCCTTTTTCACATGTACTTAGGGGATCATCAGGAGAAGATCACAGGTTGTGAAGCAGTGAATGTGACCCATCATTGAGCCAACACAGCCAAAGTGTTGATGCAGCTAAAAGTACAGTTTAATGGAGAGTAAAACTTCCAGTCACAGCTTTAAACACTGTTCAACCAGAGAGTGCCTTGGTTCAAGAGAGTCACATTAGTGTCAAACTAGGGTCAGTTTATGCAGTGGAATGCTACCCTGTGGCTACGCTAAACTCATCTCCCTCATAACTGGAAGGCAGGAAGATTTAATCCCATTGGTCTGGGCTGAACTTTGGCCCGAGGCTCACAAGCTGACATTCTCCTATTCAGACAAATTGCTGATCCAAAAATAGTCATGAGTTCTTAGTAATGCAATGCCTGAGTTAACCAGGGTGTGACTGGTATTGAGAAAGCTGAATATTCTCAGCACAGCTACAGTATCACCACAACTCAACTTAGTTTAGCTGCAGAGTTATAGTAGGACTCCGATAATAACTCCAGTAAAACAGCATTTACAGTAACTGCTCTCTGATTTGCCTAGTAGGTTAGTTAGTTCATTCTTGGTTATGATCTAAAATTCACAAAGCAATGCCAGTTTCATGGAACCTTAGGAAATGTGCATACTGCACAGGAAATATTTTGTTGCCAAAGAGGGAGCTCAATGAAGATTCACCAGACTTGTTTCCGGGATGGCAATGCTGTCCTTGAAGAGAAATTAGGAAAACTGGGCAAATATTCTGTAGAATTTTGAAGAATGGGAGGTGATCTCATCGTAGGATTCAATGTACTTGAAGGGATAGACAGAGTAGATGCAGGTAAAATATTTCCCCTGGTTGGGGAGTCTTGAACCAGCAGGCAAAATTTAAAGTAACAGAAATGTCATTTAGGACAGAGAAGTTTTCTTTTACTCAGCGGATGGGGAGGCTTTGAAATTCTTTATCCCAGAGAGCTGGGAAAGCTCAGTCTTTGAGTGTATTTAAAGTAGAAATTGTTAATTAAACATTTATCAAGGTGTATAGGGCTATGGGTATAGTGTGAGCAAAAAACATCGAAATGTTCAATCAGCCATTCGTGTATTAAATGAAGAAGCAACCCTGATGCGCTGAATGGCCTCCTCCACTTCTTACAACGCGAATACAGCCATCACCCAAACTCATCCAACTTCTTCGTCTTCGCTCAGGATGGCTGAACATCCTCCCTCCTCTCCTGCTTTGTTCCTGGGGCTCAGTTTCTATAGTCAGCCATTCCATTAATAGGGCCCCCAACACCACCAACTTGCAATAAATTTGGAGGTGCAAATTCAGCAAATTCTCTTAAAAGCATGTTCAAGATCAAGGACTGGAGTTTCTGATTTGGCATAATTAGCAATCTGGCACAAATCGCATCTGAAATACCTTTTCTTATTTTAATATTTTTTCATGCAAATCATAATCATTTTCCATGAACTAATACAATAAGGGAACATTTTAGAAAATAATTCTGATTGCTGTAAAAACACATGACCACTCTTCAATGTGTCAAGAAAAGTTTGACTAACAGGTTAATCAAAAACTCAGCATTTTAAATCAGTGTTAATCAACTGCCTGTTAAATAACTAGATTTTATATGACAGAAAATGGGCTTTTAAAAGATGTGAAAATATGTCCCAGATTGGTTGGTATCATTACAAGTTGCTTAGTAAACATTTAAATGGATTTTGCTCATAAAGCCACGTTGAACCTGCTGAATCATATTTTTATTTGCTATGTGACCCCAAAATCATCTTTCTCCACTCGGAGCATCTTCAAAAGGCTGCAGCATAATGTAATCCTAAAGCTGATCCCTTCTCTGTGGTGGGGTGGACCGTTCAGAGCGCAGTGCAAGCTATCAATAAATCTAACTCATCAAATGACAAAACCTCATGCAGCATTGAATGGAATTTGTGCTAAAAATTCAGCAAGCATGTCAGCCACTTACAGTATCATTAAGAGAAGAGGTATGAATAAAATCTATCCAAACTAGCAAAAATTCCAAAGCCAGAAATAAAGGCTTGGTTCACTTGCCCCTGACCCTGAACTCTACCATGTCTTATCCCACCACACACTGCAGTATTTAATTCATCATTCCCCCAACAATAAACCAAAAATTGAGACCCTAACTGCTGTAAAGAGGGCCATAGCCCATACTCAGTTCTCCACAACTTCATTTACCCTCATCATCTTGAGCTACATCCTCCCGTGGCAGGCACCCTACTGGCTGCACTAATCTAGAACTTTATTGATATGGTTCATCTGTCTCCAAGCTCACTTCTTCACCAATACATCACACAGCACCCTTCCTGCAAACTCAATGCTCCATCCTCTTCAAGCTTCGCTCCGCATAACCCATCCCATATATCCATAAATCCTATCTTTCTCCTTGATCACCAATTTGTTTAACATTACTCATCCCATTTTCTTTAACGTTGTGCAAGATGTTAAAAGAAAAAGGGACGTTAAAGAACGTTAAAGAATTCAAGTCGCAATGAGCATACATACCTTTTGCACTTTTTTGTAAAAGTACCCCATGGAAGAAGTGATACAACAGAATTTAAAAGATTAGATTAGTTAAAAAAAAGGAGTCGCCAAAAGGAACAGCAGACCTGAGGACTGAGAGTCCTGTATTTTAAATGTGAGAAAGGATAACCAAGAAATTCATTTTAAAAAGAGAAAACAGAGTACAAGCAGAAAACTAGCAAGAGATATAGAAACAGTTTGTGAAAGATTCTGTACGGAGATACAGGACCAGGAAAGATTATAGTGAGGAATAAGAAATGGCCAAAAGATTAACAATTGACTTGTCCTCAAAAGAGGAGATGCGAAAAAAAAACACATTCTGGAAATAGTGCTGAATGAAAAGTCTTGTGAAATTAAAACATTTGAAGGAAATATGAAAGTAAAGAAAGAGTGCTGGAGATATTAATGAGACTGTAAACTGAAAAATACCCAGAATCTGATGGCCTACATTCTAGAGTTTTAAAAGAGGCAGCTACAGAAATTGTGCATGCATTGGTTTGGAAATTATGGAATTAATTTAATTTTTGATTTATCCCCACTGACAGAAAGGTACCATATACAGTCAAAAAAGGGAGGGAGGGAGAAAACAAGGAAGCATCAGGCCAGTTAACTTGACATAGTCAATGGGCAAATACTACAATTTATGGTTATGAACATGGTTAACAGCCACTTAGTAAACCATTAAATAATTAGGCAGGTTCAACATGGTTTTTCAAAAAGAAAATTGTGTTTGGCAAACCTGTCAAAGAGTGGTTTGAGGTTACAACCAGAAGACGTTATTACACAAAATTAGAACTCCTGGGATTGATGGCAGTACATTAACATGGATTGACAGGTGGTTAATGGCCAGAAAACAGAAGACAGGAGGAGCAGGGATAATTGTTGAGTTGGTATGTGCTGGGTGTGGTAAGGATCAGCACTTGGGCCTGATTTATTCATTAAGATTATCTACATTAAGATTTAGTAGAGAGAACTGAATGTAACGTATCCAGGGAGTCTGGTAAGACAAAACTGGTTAAGAATGTAAGGCGAGTGCAAAGTAGGTACAAAGCATTGGGTAACTGGACAAGAATATGACAGATGTAATATCATGTTGAGAACTGTGGTTTACCCACAACAGTTGGAAAATAGAAAAACAGAATATTTTTCAAATATAGAGTGTGAGAGGTGTGTGGTATTCAGAGAAGCCTGGAATCCCTGTACATGACCCACAGAAAGTTAATGTGCAGCCCAGAGCTGGCAATCAAGAAAGTGAATGATGTATTAGCTTTTATGACAAAGGGATTGGAATACAAGACTAAGAAGATTGTGCTCAATTATCTAGGGACTGGCACATTGTGTTATTTTTAGTCTCCTTCCCCAAGGATGGATGTTCATCTCTAGTTTGGAAGTTTCAGCAGTCTAATTCCTAGGAGGGTGGAACTGTCCCATGAAGAGAGATCAAGTAGACTGGACTTATATTCCTCAAAGTTTAGAAGAATTAGAGGCAATCTCACTGACACATATAAAATTTTAATGGGTTTAACAGGATAGATGCTGAGGAAATGTTTCCCTCAGCTGGGGAACACAGTGTCCTAGTCCTTGGGCAAGGGATCAGCCATTTAGGACTGAGATGAGAAGAAATATTTTCATTCCAAAAGGTTGTGAATCTTTAAGATCCTCCAAGGCAGAGAGTTGCAGACGCTCAGTGTTTTGTACATGCAAGACAGGAGGATGAATTTTTGGATACTAAAGAAATTAAGGAATATGGGGATAATCAGGAAGAAACAGTTAACAGAGAAGCCATTACTGAATAATGGAACAGAAATGGAATAGGCTTGAAGGTTTGAATTATCTACTCCAATTCCTATTTCTTATGCCCAGCTATTTGAAAATATTAGAACAAAAATGTTCAACAAAAGTGAAAAGAAAACACAATTTTCCTGTGATTGCTCAGAGCAGTGCCCAGGAGAATTGGCAACCCTAGCTGCCCAGTCAGAGGGCTCAGTAAGTATTAGTGACCACGTCCCTCCCCCACTACTTACAAACTGACACACACCCCATTCGCACTCACTAGTGTGAAGGCCAACCAAGATATAAAAATAGGCCTAATGCATTTTCTAAATTGACATAACAGAGACTGAAAGACAAATAGATTCCAAAGACATAAACAGACAGACAAAGAAAGATGGGCAGACAGAGATCGAGAGATCTAGAGGGATAGACAGTTAGAGAAACAGAGAGGAGATGGAGACAGCTAGCCAGTGGGGTAAAGATCCCAAATGAGCAATGCAATCCACGCTACCACTGTCTACTGCTTTCAAATAAGCATAGAACATAGAACAGTACAGCACAGTACAGGCCCTTCGGCCTACTATGTTGTGCCGAACTTCTACCCTAATCCTAAATTCTATCTAACCTCCAACCCTACCTTATACTATCATCCATATGCCTATCTAATAGCCGCTTAAATGCCCCTAATGAGGCCGACTCCACTACCCTCTCCGGCATCAAGCACTTCCTGTATGGGTTACTGTGTTCACACTGAACTCTGTGAACACAATTAACACCTCCACATGTGTAGCATGAGTTTTGCTGAGACCAGTAAGGAGTTAGTAATTTCCTGGTTCCTGACCTGCCTCACAATGAGGGCAATCTGACTCTTTCTGTAACGCCACCAATTCTGAACAATCGGCCTTCACCCATGCAGTTGCATCATGAGTCATTGCTTTAGTTTGAGGCAAACTAAGTTAAGTGAGGGACCTCACCCATCAAAGGACCCTAAAGGCATTTTATAAACCCTGAAACTAGTTCCTTGACAACATCTTCCTCAAGTCAAGTGAACTGCAATAGTTAACTGTTGCTGGAAAAATAAAATGTACATGATACACAAAACCAGGGTGAATAATAGTTACGTGATACACCTGGTTTGGGGACTAATATATAAATGACACTCAAGAGCTAAGGGGAACTCAAGATACTTTCTATGATTTGAAATATGTGTGGCACTTGCCTTGGGGATTAAGATATACCTGGCACACAGGGAATGTTAAAAGCTGTCAGACCTTAGGTTGACATTGGTGAGAAAGCAGAGATTTCATGTCGTGTGACAGTCAGTGCACAACCCCAATCCATCTGCCAATATCACCCCTGCCCCTGGCCAAAATTGATTAATTCCTGGAATCCTGAAACAGATCATTGCAGGGCACACAGTAAATCTGTTTATTTCGCCAGCAAGGTCCCAGCACCGAGCTGACACACATCATTTGCAGAATAAATTCCCATTTACTCCCACCTACCCCGCAACCCCCCCTCCCCCCACCCCCACCCCCGCAATGTGTTGAAGTCAGATCCATTGGAGCCAACTGATAACTTCAGTACACCCAAAATAAACTGTGTGGACAAGCTATTCGACAATAGGGTGGTAAAGTCAAATTTATTCATTTCTTATCCAATACAACTCTGTTTCTTCCCACCACACACATATACACGCACAGTACATGGGTGAACATAAACATACTTGTGTAAACACGTGCGCATAAAGACACGCACATTCTCTCTTCATCAATTTCAGGGAAATCATCAAGAATAGAAACCCTAATCACCAGCACAAGCAAAACAGTGCTGCTGTCACTCTGGTATATAATCAGTTCAGATGGCAGTGGGTTCAATTGTGCTAGACAGCTTCCTCAGCCCTCTCCATAGCCCCTGCTCAAGTTAACATGGTTATTGGTAATTACCTGTGAATACCCTCTCCAACGTCTTCACATCATTCCTGAAATATAGTGCCCAGAATTTCACCCAGTTCTTCAGCTGATCCCGAGCCAGTGTTTTATAGAGATTTAACATAATCACCCAGCCCTTGTGCACGATGCCTCTGTTTATAAAGTAAACCATCTTGAATGCACTTGAAAAGCCTTTTTGGAAACATCCACCTTCCAAGATTTTTGTACGTGAATCCCAGATCTCTCAGATTCTACCCTGTTAAAAATTGTACTGTTCAATTTCAATTGCATTTTCTCAGTCTTCCTTCCGAAAGACACCATTTCATAATTTTCAGCATTAAATTTAATCAGCCATACAGTGCTAATTTTTCTAATCTATCTGACTCATTGTTTGATTTATGTGTCTTCTGAAAACTTGGCAATCGTGTTCTGAACACCCAAATGTCAATCATTACTTTTCATCAAAAACAGCATTGGTCTCAATCCTGATCCCTGGATAATACCACTGAACACATCCTTCCAGTCTGAAAAATAATCGTTCACCAATGCACTCTGCTGTCTCCACCTTACATGATCTCGTAGCCACATTGTCAATAGCCCTTTATTCCCATAGACTTGTTAGCAGAATTGAAACTCATTATGTGATACATATCAAAGATCTTCTAAAATTGCACATAAATACACAAACTATCCTCACAATTTCTGCCATTTCACGCACATCAAAAAAAAATGAAAGCAATCACTCAAGATAGAACAACATATTACTGGAGGGAAAGAGAAAGAGACAAACAAAAGAGAGAAGAGCCAAAAAGCAGGGGGTTGGGTGGTGGGGGGGAGGGGAGGTGGTGGTGGTGGGGGGATTGTAGAGAGGCAGATGCACAGGAAGATACAAGTGTCAGAGAGAGACAGTAGACAGGGAAGAGTGATTGGGAGAGCATTGGGAGGTGAAAGAGAGAGCGTGGAACAGACAGGAAGAGTGAGAAACAAACAGGCAAGAATGGGAAAGGAAAAGGAGAGCATAATGCAGGTTGGGAGAGACAGAGCCAGATGTAGGCACAGAAAGGAGAAGACAGACAGATTGAAAAATATAGGTGTGGGAAGACAGAAAGATAGACATGGAGAGATTCTGGCAAGAGGAGAGATGCGCGTAGGGAGAAAGATACTCTCATTGCAAGAAAAGCAATGAGAGTAAGACAGAAAGTCAAGTAGGGTGGGGAGAAAACGTGAGAATGAGACACAGTCAGTGAAATAGACAGAGGCAAACAGATAGACCAAGTGAGAGAACAGTGCAGGAAGGAAGCAGATGCAAAGAAAGTGAGTGAGAGAGGTAGGGGAGAGAGAAAAAGGTAGAAAGGGAGAGAAGAAAGGGTCAGATGGTGAGAAAGAGAGAGAAATTCAATCTGTGTGATCAGAGTTATGTAATTATACTGCAGCCTTACCTCTCTGGCAATTAGATTTAGGGCATCATCTTCTGCAGACAGTCGTTCCCGGTTGGCAATCCTTTTCCTACCTGGTCCTTGAGTCCCCATTTCCTGATTATTTCAAAAATAAAACATTAAATTCTAGTTCAGAATAAGCTAACATTACACAGTTAAGTTTACTAGCTGGAGCTGAACCTGCATCCTTGCCCTAAACCAATGTGACAGTCGCAATTCTATGGGTTGTATGTGTCTTCAGGCAGAGAAGTGGAGACAAATCTTTGGTATTCACTATCTTTAGTCTTTTCCCTTTGGTACTTAGTGTGACAACACTTCAGATGCTCCACTGCATCTGACCTTTTCGTCTGAATATCTCTGCCCTGTACCTCTGTGCAGCTAGTTCTCTGGATTCTTTTCTCCTTAATTTCAGTCCCACTCTCTTTATTTGAGACATGGTATCTCCCAATTTGTTACCTTGTCCCTATCCCTCATTTTGATTCTCTGTATTTCTACATTTGATAACTGACTGTCTCTTTTTCTTTGGCATACCATCGCGCTCTCTCTTGCTTTGGTACACTGCCTTTTTGTCTCTCTCTTCCCCTCGCCTTCTCTATCTCTCATGAGTAAAACTGAGGAACTGCAAAGGGAAAAAGACATAAATGGAAGTTACATGCAGGCTTCCTAGCAGTAGTAAGGATGTGAGGAAGAAAACAAATCAGGAGATTGAAAAGGCAGATAAGGAAGGCACTATTACAATAAATATGGGGGACTGGGAAAATCAAGTCTGCTAGTGGATCTCAATAAAAGGAATTTGTGGGATGCCTACGAGATGGTTTATTGGAGCAGCTTGTGTTAGAGGAAACAGGCAAGTCTGGGTTTGGTAGTGTGCAATGAGGCAGACTTGACTAGGGAGCTTAAGGTGTAGGAATCCCTAGGGGACAGTGACCTATGCTGTATGCTAGATTTCATCCTACATTTTGAGAGGGAGAAATGGGAATCAGATGCAACAGTATTACAATTGAATAAAAGAGCTGGCCACAGTTGATTGTGAAGGGAGCCTAGCAGAGAAGACAGGGGAGTAGCAACAGCTGGAGTTTCTGGGTATAATTCACAAGGCACAGCAGAAATTCATCTCAAAGAAGAAGAAACATACTAAAGGGGAGGACATGGTGACCATAGCTGACAAGGAAAATGAGGGACAGCATAAAAGAAAAAGCATACAATGTGATGAAGATTCTTAGGAAGCCAGAGGATTGGCAATCCTCTAAACACCAGCAGAGGATAAGAAGCAATAAGGGGGAGATGATGAAATATGAGAGTCAGCTACCTAGTAATATAAAAGAAAATTGCAAGAGTTTTTTTTTAAGATATCTAAAATGGTAAGACAGAAGCAACAGCAGACATTAGACCGCAGGAATTTGAGGCTGGAGAAGTAGTAATGGGGAGCAAAGAAATGGTGGAGGAACTAAATAGGTACTTTGCATCAGTCTTCACAGTAGAAAACACCAGCAACATAGCAGAACGTCAAGAGATTCAGGAGGCAGGGGTGAGTGTAGTGGCCATCACAAAGGAGAAGATGCTGGGGAATCTGAAAGGTGTGAAGATTGAGAAGTCATCCAGACCAGATGGATTTGTCAGCACAGTGGTACAGTGGTTAGCACTCGTGCCCCATAGCGTGACGAAACTGGGTTTGATTCTAGCCTTGGGTGACTATGTTGAGTTTCTCGACACATTGTGTGAGTTTCCACCGGGTGCTCTGGTTTCCTTCTAAAGTCCAAAATTTTAGTAGATTGGCCATGCTAAATTGCCCCATAGTGTCCAGGGATGTGCAGGCTAGGTGGATTAGCCATGGTCAACATGGGGTTACAGGATTTTGTGGGATGCTCTTCGGAGGGTCACTGCACTTTTGATGGGTTGAATGGCCTCTTTCTGCACTGTAGGGATTCTATAATTACACCCTAGAATGCTGAGGAGGTTGCAGAGGCATTGGTGGTGACTTTCCAGAAATCAATGGAATCAGGGAGGATGTCAGACTACTAGAAAATGGTTACAGTAATACTCCTATTTAAGAAGGGAGAGAGACAGAAGACAGGAAACTACATGCTGGTTAACCTAATCGTGGTCTTTGGTAAGATTTTAGAGTCCATTATTAACGATGAGATTACAGAACACTTGGAATTGCAAGACAAAATAGGGCTGTGTCAGCATAGCTTCATCAAGTGGAGGTCATGCCTGACAAATCTGCCAGAATTATTTGGGGCAATAACAAGCAAGTTAGACAAAGGAGAGCCAGTGGATGTGATCTATTTGGATTTCCAGAAGGCCTTTGACAAGGTGCTGCACAGGGGGCTGCTAAATAAGACAAGAACCCATTAGGTATTAGGGGAAAGGTACTGTCATGGATAGAGGATTGGCTGAACAGCAGAAGGTAGAGAGTGGAGATAAAGGCATCTTTTTCAGGTTGGTTCTGTAGGGGTCTGTGTTGGGACCACAAATATTCACATTATACGTGAACAATGTGGACAAAGGAACTGAGCGCGTTGTTTCTAAGTCTGCAGCTTTTACAAAGATAGGTGGATGGACAGGTAGTGTTGAGGAAGTGGGGAGGCTGCAGAAGGACTTGGACAGGCTGGGACAGTGGGCAAAGAAGTGGCAGATGGAATTGTGGGAAAGTAAGGTCATGCACTTTGGCAGGAAGAATAGAGGTGTAGACTGTTCTAAATGGGGGAATGCATTGAATATCTGAAGCACAAGGGCTTTGGAGTCATAGTACAGGATTCTCTAAAGGTTAACATGCAGGTTCAGTTCGCAGTTAGGAAGGCAAATGCAATGTTGGCATTTATTTGAAGAAGGCTAGGATACAAGAGCAGGAACAAAAACAGAAATCGCTGGAAAAACTCAGCAGGTCTGGGACATACATGGTGAGAAAACAGAGTTAACGTTTCAGGTCCAGTAACCCTTCGAGATACAAAGAGACCTTGGGGTATAGGTTCATTGTCTCTTGAAAGTGGAGTCACAGGTAGACAGGGTAATGAAGAAGGTGTTTGGCATGCTTGCCTTTATTGGTCAGTTTATTAAGTATAGGAGTTGGGATGCCATCTTATGGCTGTACAGGACATTTGATTAGGGCACTTTTGGAATATTGTATTCAATTCTGGTCTCCCTCCTACAGGAAAGAGGTTGTTAAACTTGAAAGAGTTCAAAAAGATTTACAAGGATGTTGCTGGGGTTGGAGGGCTTGAGATATAGGGAGAGGCTAAATAGACTGGGGCTATTTTCCCTGGAGCATCAGAGGCTGAGGGGTGACCTTATAGATGTTTATAAAATCATGAGGGGCATGGATAGGGTGAATAGTCATGGTCATTTTCTCAGGTTAGGGGAGTCCAAAACTAGAGGGCATAGGTTTAACGTGAGAGGGCAAAGGTTTTAAAGGGGCACTTTTTTTTTTTTTTTTTACACAGAGTGTATGAATGGAATGAGCTATTGGAGGAAGTGATAGGAGCTGGTGTAATTCCAACATTTAGAAGGCATCTGGATAGGTACATGAATAGCATGGACGAGCTGGTCCAAAGTGTCTGTTTCCGTGCTGTGCTGCTCTATGACTGTAAGAGCAGAGATGTACTGCTGAGGCTGAATGAGGCACCAGTTTGACCACATTTGGAATATTGTGAGCAGTTTTGGGCCCTGTATCTAAGGAAAGATGTGCTGGCATTGGAGGAGGTCCAGAGGAGGTTTACAAGAATGACCCCAGGGATGATGGGATTGTCATATGAAGAATGGTTGAGGATTCTGGGTCTTGATAGAGTTTATAAGGATGAAGAGGATGTCATCAAAACTTACAGAATATTGAGGGGCGTGGATAAAGTGGACATGGAAAAGATGTTTCCACTTGGAGGAGAGATGAGGACCTCAGGGCATAGTCTCAAAGTGACTCTTTAGAACTGTGATGAGGAGGAATTTCTTCGGCCAGAGGGTGGTTAATCTGTGGAAGTCATTCCCGCAGAGGGTTTTGGAGGCCAAGTCATTGAGTGTATTTAAGACACAAATAGGTAGATTCTTGAATGGTAAGGGGTCAAGGTTTACAGGACGAAGGCAGGAGAGTGTGGTTAAGAGATCTATCAGCTATGATGAAATGGTGGAGCAGACTCAATGGGCCAAATGGCCTAAATCTGGTGCCAAATCCTATAATCTGTTTGATCCTCCCTCTATATATGTGACAAACTATATTTGTTTATTTGATCCCCAGTCTTTCTGACTCTCTCTAATTGTTCCCCTCTTTCTCTTTCATCCCCTCTCTATCTCTTTATTTCATCCACACTTTCCTGTATTTCATACACTCTCTTTCTCTCTCTCGTTGACCCCCCTCTCTCTCCCTTTTTGTTCTGTCTGCTCTCTCTATTTGACCCAATGTGTCTCTCTTTGATCCTTCCTCTATCTTTGATCCTCGCTTTCTATTTGATTCCTTTCTCTGTATAATCAACTCTCTCTTTCTCTAGTCCTCTTCTCTCTGTATGATTCTGTCCCTCCCTCTGTGGGCTGCTCTCTCTATATTCGATTCCCTCTATATAAGTACGATCCACTATCTCCCTTTATAATGGACTCTCTATTTGATCCCCTCCTTATATATAAACACAATGCACTCTTTCAGTCTACTTGATTCTCTATCTCTCTCTCTTTAATTCACTGTCTATTTCTTTATCTCTATTTGATCCCCTCTCTAAACAAATATGATTCAGACTTATATATTTGATCCCCTCTCATCTCTTTTTGGCTCTGTCTCTCTCTATTTGATGCACCGTCTCTATATATTTGAATGATCAACCCTCTCTCTTTATGTGATCCTATTTTATATATTCTTTCTCTCTGTGTGTGATCATCTCTACAATATAGTTTATGCACTCATTCTCTGTATCTCTCTACTTGGTATACCATCTCCCTTTCTCCTTCAAGATGCATCATCTCTCTACTTGAAGCATCATCTCCATTTATTTGATCCTCTCTCTCCATTTGATTCCCTGCATCTCTCTATTTGCTACATAATATCTCATTTGAATCCTACTATTTCTGTGTTTGATCATCTTTATTTGTAAGTCTCTCTCCATTTGATGATCGCTATTTGCAAGATTGTCTCTAATTGTTACAGTGTCTTTATGACTGTATCTTCCTATTAGTGTCGATTTGATCCTCTCTACCTCTATCTCCCTATGTTACATTGTATCGCTCTCTGTTTGATCCTTGTTACAGTGTGTCTCTCCATTTGATCCTCTCTACTTTTATTTGTTACTCTCTATCTCTATCTGTATCTGTATCTGTATCTGTCTCTGTCTCTGTCTCTGTCTCTGTCCTTCCCTCCCTTTCTCTCTGCTTGTTACACTATCTCTAGCTGATATATTGTGCCTGTCTATTTGGTCCTCTCTCTGGCTCTCCCTAATTCACCGTGCCTGATCTGACGGCTGTCTCCTCACCAGCGGCTGATCGCTGCTCTGCTCCCCACGACTCTGTCCTCTCCAGGCCGCCGCTACCGCTGCTGCCGCCGCCGCCCGGGCCTGACTCTGGCACTGGCTCCGGCTCCGGATGGAGTCCTCACCACCGCCTGCAACATATTCCGGGGTCGGCCCAACTAATTAAAGGTGCCGTCCCCGCAATACGTGTCGGCCAGCAGCGAAAATCCCTTTAATTCTGACAGTTACTCAAAACCACCCCCAAAGTAAATTAACTCAAGTCTTCAAATTACCAACAATGAACCGATCCGTGTCTACTGAAATGTTTTAGTCCCGCGTGTATTAAATTTACACCGATATATAGAATTATCCCAGCCCGTACTGAATAAATTATCCCCGATTAAATTACTTCTGCTCTAATATATATGTATTAACGCATTATCCCAGCCCAAACACATATTCAATTTTCCGATCCCTATATAAATGAAATCACATATTATGTATCAAATTACATATATTATCACCTTTATATATGTTATCCTAGCCCCATATATATTAGATTATACTCGATTCGATTTTTATAATTATACCAACCCCTTATATGTGAAATAATCTCCATCATATTAAATTTTCTCACTTCATACATATTATCTCATCCCTGTATATTTAATTATTCAAGTTCTGATAGATACAATGTATATACATTTTCCGGCTTCCATATGTTACCCCACCCCCATGTACTGAATTATTCTCCATTTTATACACGAAAATAGTCCTCCCCTATACATATTAAGATATCCTACCACATACATATATGTATAAAGTTAACCCAGTTCATACATAAAACTATATCCACCCCTTAATGTATTTAATCAACCTTTTTCTGCATACAATGAATTATCTTCATTTTTGTGTATATATTAATGTATTCTCCCTATATATATTAAATTATCCCAATCCTATTTGTATTAAGTTGTCATCCTAAGCTACATCTTGATTTCCATCCACTCCTATATGTAATGAATCATTTCTGTTCTTATGCATTAAATTACCCTAATCCTGACATATTGAATTATCTACACCATGATAACTGCATTATTTTAAATATGTTAAATTATGTTAGCCACTCTATATAGAGTTAATCCTATCCCTATATAATTATCCTCATGGCTATATTTATGTTAATTTATCCTACATATACATCAAATTATTCTAATCCCACACAATAAAACATAAATATATGTCCCTGTTCCACATATATATTAAATTATCCCCAACCCATATATTGAATTAGTGACATCCCTATATGTATACATATATAGCAAATTTAAACATTGCTAAACGGTGACACAGAGTCAAAGATTTTCATCTTATACTCATCAGAACTATAATGCAAGAAGCGGGATTTGGAAATGGGATGCCAGTTTATCCGACATGAAGAGAGGGTGCTGAATGTTTGGGCATGGAGATGCAGCAGGAACAGTTAACTGTCAACCTTAGTTTTAAGATTAGGCAGATAAACTTTGATTACTCAGGAGCAGAAATAGACCATTCAGTCATAGAGTCTGCTTGTATATATAAAATCATCATAACCCAGGCCTGTATCGACATCAAAACATTTCACACCTATTAAGGATGGAACTTCTCACAGCTTATAGTCTACCACTGTATAAAGGAGGTCACCAAGATCCTTCAACAGCTCACTGTCCCTGGTTACAAAATGAAACACACCTCAAGAGCATGAGTTTGTTCGATGTGGAAGTTACAGGATGATATTATCTGCACACACATGCTCCATATCATTCACAGCTCTATCAATTGTAAATGATCCCAATCCCTCAGTTTACATGTAGAACTGGTTGCTACCCCAGGCAATGTTGCATTTGTCCATTATCCAAACTTTCGGGAGCCTCAGTCTTTCTCCAGGTGTTATTGAGAGAGGTAGAATCAGACACAGAATGTATAAGTAAAAGATCAAACGTTCACACCATTGATGAGGATGTACTAAACAAACTTAAGACGCTGTTAAATCTTTAATCAGTTAGAAGTTTTTAATTGATTAATATGTATATTGAAATCCCCGAATTCCTTTCAAGTCACAGTCCTGAGAGAACTAAAGGTTTTATCAGTGTAAAGAAGAGATGACATTTTAGGTCAGACAATGCATGTTAGGTGTGAGACCTTGTTTAGAATCTGTTTGTGTTTTAGTTTGGAGTCAGACGATTTTATTTCTAAAGTAGGAATTTATAAAACACCGCATTGACTGACTGTCTATAAATTGTGTGCTTTTTGAACAATATAAAATGTATCAGCATTTACAGTTTCACCCCATAGATTCACGTATGTGTGTGTTTGTGTGTGTATGAGTGAGGAGGGGATGAGAGAGTGCATGAGTGAAGGGGGAAGAGAGAGAGAGTGTGTGTGTGTGTGTGCACGCACGCGTGTGTGAGGGGAGAGAGTGTGTGTGTGCGTGTGGGAGAGAGACTGTGTGTGTGTATGTGTATGTGTGTGTGAGTGGGAGAGAGAGTGCGTGTGCGTGTGTGCGTTTGTGTGGGAGAGAGAGTGCGTGTGCGTGTGGGAGAGAGACAGTGTGTGTGTGTGAGTGTGTTTGTGTGAGTGGGTGTGTGTGTACGTACGCATGCGTGAGAGCGTACAGTGTGATGGGGTCACCTGCAGTGCGACATGAACCCAAGGTGGCGGTTGAGGCTGTCCTCATAGGTGCTGAACTTGGCTATCAGCCTCTGATCGGTGACTCTGCATTGTTGTGTATCCCGAAGTCTGCCTTGGAGGACATTTACCTGAAGGTCCAAGGCTGAATGTCCTTGACAACTGAAGTGTTCCCCCACAGGAAGGTAACATTCCTGTCTGGCGATTGTTGCGTGGTATCCATTCATCCATTGTCATATCATCTGCATGGTCTCACCAATGTACCACACCTCGGGGCATCCTTGCCTGCAGCATATGAGATAAACAACGTTAGCCGAGTCACATGAGTATGTGCCATGTTCCCATATCGAAGATCTGATATGTCTTGCAGACGTTACCATGACTGGGTTGTATAGTGTTGTGGTCAATGTTGTCCTGAAGGCTGGGTAGTTTGCTGCAAACAATGGTCTGTGTGAGGTTTGTTGGTTGTTTGAAGGCTAGAAGTGGAGGCATGGGGAAGATCTTGGCGAGGTGCTTATCGTCATTGATAAGGTGTTGAAGGCTGCGAAGAACATGGCATAGTTTCTCTGCTCCCAGGAAGTACTGGACAATGAAGGATACTGTATCGTCATATCCTGTGTCTGTCTTCTGAGGAGGTCATTACAGTTTTTCACTGTGGCACATTGGAACTGACAATCGATGAGTTGAACATCATATACTGTTCCTATGAGGCCATTCTTCAACACCTTCTGGTGTCTGTCTCTCTCACACACACACACACACACGTGAATCTATGGGGTGAATTTGTATTTGTTGATACATTTTATTTTGTTCAAAAATCACACATTTTATAGACAGTCAGTCAATATGGCATTTTATAAATTCATACTTAGTTGCAGAGAATCAGATTCTGGAGATAAGTGGTGCATTTGCATCCCCCTCAGTCACAGATAAGAGATAGGAAGTTCTCAGAATCCTGGTGAAACAAATATAAACATTCATGATGTATATGCCATCTTCTGTTCATCAATGATCGAACGATGAGCACATTGAGTCATCAGTATCTTACTGTCATCATGTTGACCTTGGGTGGGATTTTGTGATAAGAACAGAAGTCCCTACAACACACACACACACACACACACACACACACACACAACAGCAGGACAATTAGCTCACAACCTCATTCAATCCCAGACGATGTCAGCTGCACTTTACAGTTTTGCCCTTTACTGCTGGCTCCAAACAACTTGAATGGGATGGTTGCATCGTGATAATGTTAATGGACTTGTAATCCAGAGCCCCAGGCTAATATTCTAGGGACATGGGTTCACATCTTATCATGGCAAGTGGTGAAATTTGAGTTCAACAAAATCTGCAATTAAAATAGCTAGCATAATGATAACCATGTAACCATTACCAGAAACAACAATAGCAACAGCCTATTGATCCTACAAAGTCGTCCTTACCAACAACCAGGGGACTAGTCCCAAAACTGGGAGAGCTGACACACAACTAGTCAATCAACAGTCTGACATAATCATTCTCACAGAATGATTCCTCACAGACAATGTGCCAGATCCCATAATCACCGACCCTGCCAGTAGGACAGGTCATATCAACCAAGGTGATGGCAGCATGACATACGGTCGGGGAAGAGTTGCTCTGGGAATCCTCAACACTGACGCCAGATCCTGTGAGGTCTCATGGTATTAGCTCAAACATGGACAAGGGAACACCTTGCTGATTACCATGCACATGACATCTGCACCTCCAACCCAGTTGATCAATCAGTACTCTTCCACGTTAAACACCATATGGAGGAAGCAGTGAAAGTGGCAAGGACAAAGGAAGTACTATGGACGAGGATCTTCAATGTCCATTAACAACATTGACTTGGTAGCACCACTAGTAACTGACCAAGCTGAGTTTTAAAAGACGTTGGTGCTAGACTGTGCAGCAGGAGTGAGGGAACCAACTTGAAGGGAAACATCTACTGGAACTCATCCTTACCAATCTACCTTTTGGGGTTGTATCTGTTCATGGCTGTATTGTGGGAGTGACTACTGCACAGCCCTTGTAGAGACAAAGTCTGGTTCTCACATTGAGGATAATTTCCACTGTATTGTGTGGCTCTAACACCATGCTAAAGATTTTAGCAGATGTAGCAACCCAAAACTAGACTTCTATGTGGTGCTATGGGCCATCAGCAGCAGTAAAATTAGATTCAGCCATAATCTGTAACCCCACGGATCAGCTATCTCTCATTCTACCATTACCATCAAGCTAAGATATCAAGCCTGGTTTAATGTAAATTGTCAGGAGCAGCACCTGACATCTCTAAAATTGAAGTGTCAATCTGGTGAAGCTATAAAATAGGACTACTTGCACTTCAAAGAGCAGACAAAATATGCAACAGTCATAGTTCAGCAAACCCAGCAGCAATGGATCAGATCTAAGCTCTGAAGTCCTTTCACATCCAGTAGTGAATGGCAGTAGATATTTCAACAGTTAACAGGAGGTGGACTCTTCCCAAATATCCCCATATTCAACAATGGGATATCCCAGCACATGCAATGTAAAATACATTTGCATCCACTTCAGCTGGAAATGCCAAGTTGATGGTCTATCTCAGCCTCCTCCTAAGGTCTCCAGCATCACAGACGCTAGTCTTCAGCAAATTTGATTCATTGCACATACATCAAGAAAGGGAAAAAGGCTATGGGCCCTGACTTCAGCAATAGTACTGAAGACCCGTGTTCCAGAACTTGCTGCTCCCTGACCCAAGCTGATCCAGTACAACTACAACACTGGCATCTACTCAACAATGTGGAAAATTGATGCAAGTATGCCCTGTGTGTGAAAAAAAGGACAAATCTAACCTGGCCAATTACTGCCTTATCAGTCTACTCAGCAATGTAATGCTATCAAGCAGCACTTACTCACAATTCCTGTTAACTGGTGCTCAGTTTCAGTTCCACCAGGGCCACTCAGCTCCTGAGCTCATTAAGTTTTAATCTAAACAAGGACAAAAGAGCCGAACACCAGCGATTACAGTGAATGTCCTTGACATCAAAGCAGCACTCAATTGAGTATAGCATCAAGAAGCCATAGCAAAAGTGGAATCACTTGGAATCAGGAAGAAAACTCTCCTCTCCTTAGTGTCATACCTAGCACAAAGGAAGATGGTTGTGGTTGTTCGAGGACAGTCATCTCATCTCAAAGACATCTCTGCAGGAGTTTCTCAGGGCAGTGTCCTAGGCCTAACCATCTGCAGTTGCTTCATTGATAAATTTCCCAACATCATAAGGTCAGGAGTGGGCGTGTTTGCCAATGACTGCACAATGTTCAGCACCATTTGCGACTCCTCAGACAGTGATGCAACCCATGTCCAAATGCAGGAAAACCTGAACAACATCCAGGCTTGGGCTGATAAGTGGCAAGTAATATTTTGCCACACTAGTACCAGGCAATGACTGTATCTATGAAGAGAAAATCTAACCACCCACCCTTGATATTTAATGGCATTACCATCACTGAATCCCCCACTATCAGCATCCTAGGGGTTACTTTGATGAGAAACTGAACTGGATGAGCTCAGTGGTTAGTACTGCTGTCTCACAGCGCCAGGAACTCAGGTTTGATTCCATTCTTGAGCAACTGTCTGTATGGAATTTGCACATTCTCCCCATGTCTGCGTGAGTTTCCTCCGGGTGCTCTGGTTTCCTCCCGCAATCCAAAGATGTGCAGGCTGGGTGGACTGGTCATGCTAAATTGCCCATAGTGTTCAGGGATGTGTAGGTTAGGGGGATGGGTCTGGGTGGGATGCTGTGAGGGTTGGTGTGGACTTATTGGGCCGAAGGGCCTGTTTCCACACTGTAGGGATTCTATGATCTAGCCATATAAATACTTTGGCTACAAGAGCAGGTCAGAGGCTAGAAACTCTGTGGTGAATAATTCACCTCCTGTCTCCCAAATCCTGTCCACCACCTAGAAGGCATGAGTCAGGAGTGTGACAGAATACTCTCCACTTGACTGGATGAGTGCAGTTTCAGCCACACTCAAAAAGCTTAACATCATTCAGGACAAAGTAGCCCGCTTGACTCATATCACATTCAGTATCTTAAACATTCTCTCTCTTTACCCCTTCATCACTTGGTCCCAATCTGTGCTTCACCTACAATCGCAGAGGCTACACGTTGGAGCAGGTCTCATAAATGTCTTAAAAAGACCAAGTGGACTGCACTTGCAGTTCACTTCTGTCAAAATATGGAATTGGAAGGTCTTATTTCTGTTGTGTGGCTAATAAATTCATCGTTGCTATTTCTCATTCCATTTCTTGCTGCACATTGTCAGCTGATCTACAGCCATAGTCCTTCCATAGGCATAAGGAGATGGACAAAGGCCCGCTCATTAAGCTTGCCAACCTCGCCTGCTTGCATTATGCAGTTAAACACTGGGCACATGAGTTTTGAATGAAAGAAGTGACAACAGAACAGATTCAAGACTTCATTGGAATCTCTCTGAAAGGGACCTGTGTTTCCGTTGTGCGTCTTTCATTGTGCCTTTGCTGTGATCCAAGGGGTTCCTCATCCTGCATCACTTGGTTATCTGGTTCCTCCACATCCTCCATGATGGAGGAGGAATTACAATCAGTGATGTCCTCATTACTGATCCCTGGCACATATAGTCATCAGTCCTCTTCAACGTGGCATTTGTCACCTCCTTGATGCACTGATCAGCTACACAGTGAGAGACCCAATGCATGTGGATTCAGTGGATCCCTAGCAAGTACCTGATGTGTGGAAATTGAGAGCACAATGATCTTTGTAGTGTAAAGATTTAAGTCTGACTGTGCGATATGTTAATGAAACACAATATACATCATCACAGGAAGTGATGCAACATCATACGATCTTGCTTCTGTTGCAGCCTTGTGGTGAGGTGAAGCCACAGTAACATGTTCCTGAAATAAAGTTCATGTTTTTCTTATTTCAGAAGGCTTTGTAAATAATCTAATACCAGGTAATAAATAGCGCAAAATTAAGAACATTGCAATAATCAACGCCACTTGCATTGCGTGTCCAACAAGCCCACAGGTCTCAGTTCATCCTGCAACATGTCTCAGTCTTCATTGATACTGCCACTCCAACATGTGGAGCAAGTTCAGCCTTCTGTCCTGAAGGTGACTTTTTATGTGCACATGTGGATGTCAGTGTGTGTCTCTGCATCCTTCTGAGGTGTGCTCACCCTCAGGCTAAACCTGTTAATGGTTGTGAGGTTCCTGACTTGTATGGAATTGCCTCCCTCTGAACAAATGCCCCTCTTCCTCAACCAGGCTCCCAAGACCTGGATGGAGGAGGCTCTTGGTATGCGCCCTGATTTAATTTCCCCATCAATCTCTGTCTCTGAGCCCTCTTCTCAGAGCAAGTACCATTACTCATGTGACACTGACAACACATCTCCACTGTCCTGGTACTTTCTCCTCATCTGTTCTATTCTGCCAGTGCCCTCTGTGCATCACCCTTTCTGCCATCACACATTGGCTCTCCTGTTGGTTTTCTGAAAGAGCCAGCATTTAACCATGATTCCATGTGCCATTTTGTTTAATCATGCAGAGGTTCCAATTCCCCATGGTGCTTGTGTGCCATCGGTAAGGTTTGAAATGTGCTGTAAAATTGCAGTTCATTGACTTTTCAACTCCCTTAATTTGAATCTTGACCCTTAGTATTTGAAAGTCACTGTCGCTGCTTTCTTGTGTTAGTATAATTCAGATGTAACATGAAGAAATTGGACTTCTGGCCAAGTCAATTCTGTTCCCATTTTACCTCCCTCCTTCCATCCCCTAGCTTCAAGCCAAGCTCTAAATGACCGGGTAAAATTCAAAGTCAGAAATCATATGACACCAGGCTATAGTCCAACAGGCTTATTTGAAATCACAAGCTTTTGGGGCGCTGGACCTTCACCAGGTGAAGTCATTACCGGATACTGCCACCCCATATAACCTGGTGTCGTATGACTTCTGACCTTGTCCACCCCAGTCCAACACTGGGACCTCCACAAAATGGTAAAATTCAAGCTTTTGAGTGTAATACCTTTCTCTGGTCTACACACACACACACACACACACACACACACAGAGCCAGCGTTGCAGGACTTCCATGAGGTCATGGAATGTTAGGCGCACACTGAGCAGGAGCGGACACAGGACGGCTGAGTAAGTAGGTAATATATTTGGGCAGTTGCTTTACCCGAAACACTACTTAGGTAGTGTCTCCCACCCATCCTCCTCCTCTAACCAAAAAAAAGGTTCTCAGCGCCGATTTGGTAAGGTTACTAGTTTTTTTTTCAGAATTCAGAACAGTGGGAATGGATGTTAGGGCAGTTGCATGCTCCTCCTGTAGAATGTGGGAGGTAAGGGTCACCACTAGTGTCCCCACTGACTTCATCTGCGGGAAGTGCACCCAACTCCAGCTCCTCGGAAACCGCGTTAGGGAACTGGAGCTGGCGCTGGATGAACTTCGGATCATTCGGGAGGCTGAGGGGGTAATTGAGAGGAGTTACAGGGAGGTAGTCACACCTCAGGTACAGGAAAAAGGTAGATGGGTTACAGTCAGGGGACGGAAAGGGAACAGGCAGACAGTGCAGGGATCCCCTGTGGCCATTCCCCTCAATAACAAATATACAGTTTTGGATACTGTTGGGGGGGATGACTTACCAGGGTAAGCCATGGGGTACAGGTCTCTGGCACAGGGTCTGTCCCTGTTGCTCAGAAGGGAAGGGGGGAGAGGAGGAGAGCATTAGTCGTTGGGGACTCCATAGTTAGGGGGACAGATAGGAGATTCTGTGGGAACGAGAGAGACTCGTGGTTGGTGTGTTGCCTCCCAGGTGCCAGGGTCCATGATGTCTCGGATCGTGTTTTTGGGATCCTTAAGGGGGAGGGGGAGCAGCCCCAAGTCGTGGTCCACATAGGCACCAACGACATAGGTAGGAAAAGGGATGGGGATGTAAGGCAGAAATTCAAGGAGCTAGGGTGGAAGCTTAGAGCTAGGACAAACAGAATTGTTATCTCTGGTTTGTTACCCGTGCCACATGCTAGCGAGGCGAGGAATAGGGAGAGAGAGCAGTTGAACACGTAGCTGCAGGGATGGTGCAGGAGGGAGGGATTCAGATACCTGGATAATTGGGGCTCATTCTGGGGTAGGTGGGACCTCTACAAATGGGATGGTCTACACCTGAACCAGAGGGGTACCAATATCCTGGGGGAGAAATTTGCTAATGCTCTTCGGGAGGGTTTAAACTAATTCAGCAGGGGGATGGGAACCTGATTTGTAGCTCCAGTGTACAGGAGGTTGAGAGTAGTGAGGTCATGAATAAGGTTTCAAGGTCGCAGGAGTGCACCGGCAGGCAGGAAGGTGGTTTGAAATGTGTCTACTTCAACACCAGGAGCATCCAGAATAAGGTGGGTGAACTTGCAGCATGGATTGGTACCTGGGACTTCGATGTTGTGGCCATTTCGGAGACATGGATAGAGCAGGGACAGGAATGGTTGTTGCAGGTTCCGGGGTTTAGATGTTTCAGTAAGATCAGGGAAGGTGGTAAAAGAGGGGGAGGTGTGGCATTGTTAGTCAAGGACAGTATTACGGTGGCAGAAAGGACGTTTGATGAGGGCTCGTCTACTGAAGTAGTATGGGCTGAGGTTAGAAACAGGAAAGGAGAGGTCACCCTGTTGGGAGTTTTCTATAGGCCTCCGAAAAGTTCCAGAGATGTAGAGGAAAGGATTGCTAAGATGATTCTGGATAGGAGTGAAAGTAACAGGGTAGTTGTTATGGGGGACTTTAACTTTCCAAATATTGACTGGAAACGCTATCGTCCGAGTACTTTAGATGGGTCAGTTTTTGTCCAATGTGTGCAGGAGGGTTTCCTGACACAGTATGTAGATAGGCCAACAAGAGGCGAGGCCACATTGGATTTGGTACTGGGTAATGAACTAGGCCAGGTGTTAGATTTGGAGGTAGGTGAGCACTTTGGTGATAGTGACCACAATTCGGTGACGTTTACTTTAGCGATGGAAAGGGATAGGTATATACCGCAGGGCAAGAGTTATAGATGGGGGAAAGGCAATTATGAGGCGATTAGGCAAGATTTAGGATGCATAGGATGGAGAAGGAAACTGCAGGGGCTGGGCACAGTTGAACTGTGGAGCTTGTTCAAGGAATAGCTACTGCTTGTCCTTGATAAGTATGTATCTGTCAGGCAGGGAGGAAGTGGTCGAGTGAGGGAACCATGGTTTACTAAAGAAGTTGAATCTCTTATCAAGAGGAAGAAGGAGGCTTACATAAAGATGAGGCGTGAAGGCTCAGTTAGGGCGCTTGAGAGTTACAAGTTAGCCCGGAAGAACCCAAAGAGAGAGCTAAGAAGAGCCAGGAGGGGACATAAGAAGGCTTTAGCAGGTAGGATCAAGGAAAACCCTAAAGCTTTCTATAGATATGTCAGGAATAAAAGAATGACTAGAGTAAGATTAGGGCCAGTCAAGGACAGTAGTGGGAAGTTGTGCGTGGAGTCTGAAGAGATAGGAGAGGCGCTAAATGCATATTTTTCGTCAGTATTCACACAGGAAAAAGACAGTGTTGTCGAGGAGAATACTGAGATACAGACTATTAGACTAGACGGGATTGAGGTTCATAAGGAGGAGGTGTTAGCCATTCTGCAAAGTGTGAAAATAGATAAGTCCCCTGGGCCGGATGGGATTTATCCTAGGATTCTCTGGGAAGCTAGGGAGGAGATTGCAGAGCCTTTGGCTTTGATCTTTGTCATTGTCTACAGGAATAGTGCCAGAAGACTGGAGGATAGCAAATGTTGTCCCCTTGTTCAAGAAGGGGAGTAGAGACAACCCCGGAAATTATAGACCATTGAGCCTTACTTCGGTTGTGGGTAAAGTGTTGGAAAGGATTATAAGAGATAGGATTTATAATCATCTAGAAAGGAATAACTTGATTAGGGATAGTCAACACGGTTTTGTGAAGGGTAGGTCGTGCCTCACAAACCTTATTGAGTTCTTTGAGAAGGTGACCAAACAGGTGGATGAGGGTAAAGTGGTTGATGTGGTGTATATGGATTTCAGTAAAGCGTTTGATAAGGTTCCCCACGGTAGGCTATTGCAGAAAATACGGAGGCATGGGATTGAGGGTGATTTAGCAGTTTGGATCAGAAATTGGCTAGCTATAAGAAGACAGAGGGTGGTGGTTGATGGGAAATGTTCATCCTGGAGTTCAGTTACTAGTGGTGTACCGCAAGGATCTGTTTTGGGGCCACTGCTGTTTGTCATTTTTATTAATGACCTGGATGAGGGCATAGAAGGATGGGTTAGTAAATTTGCAGATGACACTAAAGTCGGTGGAGTGGCGGATAGTGCGGAAGGATGTTGCAGGTTAAAGATGGACATAGATAAGCTGCAGAGCTGGGCTGAGAGGTGGCAAATGGAGTTTAATGTGGAAAAGTGTGAGGTGATTCACTTTGGAAGGAGTAACAGGAATACAGAGTACTGGGCAATGGTAAGATTCTTGGTAGTGTGGATGAGCAGAGAGATCTCGGTGTCCATGTGCATCGATCCCTGAAAGTTGCCACCCAGGTTGATAGGGTTGTTAAGGCGGCGTACGGTGTGTTAGGTTTTATTGGTAGAGGGATTGAGTTTCGGAGCCATGAGGTCATGTTGCAGCTGTACGAAACTCTGGTGCGGCCGCACTTGGAGTATTGCGTACAGTTCTGGTCGCTGCATTATAGGAAGGATGTGGAAGCATTGGAAAGGGTGCAGAGGAGATTTACAGGATGTTGCCTGGTATGGAGGGAAGGTCTAATGAGGAAAGGCTGAGGGACTTGAGGCTGTTTTCGTTAGAGAGAAGAAGGTTAAGAGGTGACTTAATAGAGACATACAAGATGATCAGAGGATTAGATAGGGTGGACAGTGAGAGCCTTTTTCGTCGGATGGTGATGGCTAGCACGAGAGGACATAGCTTTAAATTGAGGGGTGATAGATATAGGACAGATGTTAGAGGTAGGTTCTTTACTCAGAGAGTAGTAAGGGCATGGAATGCCCTGCCTGCAACAGTAGTAGACTCGCCAACTTTAAGGGCATTTAAATGGTCATTGGATAAACATATGGATGATAATGGAATAGTGTAAGTTAGATGGGCTTCAGATTGGTTTCACAGGTCGGTGCAACATCGAGGGCCGAAGGGACTGTACTGCGCTGTAATGTTTTATGTTCTATGATCTGACTGCTTCTGATGGTGCACTGCTATGGATTACAGAGTTTTCACCTGGTGAATTACAGCCGTATGTGAGCACAAGCAGACGCTAAGGCATCTAACATTCTTGGTCTCATTGTGGTGTGAAAGAATATTGACAGAGGCTGTAAGGAAAACAATGAACTTCATTTAAGAAACATCTTGCTGTGGCTTGATCTTGCATGAGACTGCAAGAGAAAATAATATCATGACATTGCATCACCATGACGATAAATTTTTATTCAACCTGTTAAGATATATTATTACACAGCTCTGCAGCAGGTGCAACTTGAATGCAGACCTCATTCTGGTCTGCCATTTCACCTCAAGACACTGTACCTCATTAGTATATCACACAGTCAGACCTAACCCCTTTTGCTACAGAGCAGAGGAAGCTGGTAAGAGTCTGCTTGGGAGGGGAAAGGACAATGCTTTCCAACTTCTGCTCAGCAGTGGCAGATGCTAAACCATGGGCTGGGCTGGGCTGGGGTGGGTAAGTATTGCTGAGAAGGTAAACGTTATTGGTATAACTGCAACTTAGCCACAAATGACTGGTATAGCACAAACACTTTCACAATAACCGAGAGGATGTAGAAGACCAGTTCAATTGTCAGTGCATGGAGTCGCAGGGAATTGCAAGAATGTCTGCAATGGAAAGAAAGTCCATCTCCATGGAGCTCCAAGTACAACTCTCAACATAACCTGGAACAGCAGGTGAATCTATCCCTGAAATTCTTCCTGGTAATCCTCAAAAATGTAAAGACAGGGTGGCATATACCCGGTCCTATATTTCATGGAATATAGTATTGTATAAAGTTACAGCTCTGAAGGAGTTAATGTTCATGTTACATTGGCACCAATCACTCAGATGTCATGTGCTGTGTGTGTGTGTGTGTGTGTCTATGACCATATATAATTGGGCTTATTGCTATCATGCAATACACATTCTTGTTATATGTGAACATTGCATCTACTGTAGATACTGTAATGTAGTAGTGTCTACCACAAATCACATTTCTTTAAAATAAAACTTTATTCATAAAATTTGTAAAAAGTATTATAATAACATTTTAAGTTGAACTTCTCAGAATTTGGAATAATATTCAGTTTGTCCCTATACAACATGTTCCAAACAATATGGTTAAAATAGACTTAATATTTACAAAATGTCAGGTGTTCAGACCAAGTGGAAATTATAGAAAGTGCAGTAGATGTATTTTTTTTTCTCTCTACACCATGTTCTGAGGTGTCTCAATACATTTTCAATCCTCTTGATTCACAACATGCATCCTTTGTAAGTCACACAGCCTGAGATATTCTACAGTTTCCAGTCTGTTAATGTACTTTTGGCTCACAGGCCTTAGACTTTGGCTTTTCCTCCTTGTGCCTCTGCAGCAGCTATTTCCAAGCTTTACTGCATCCTTCAGCAGATAATACTGAACCTTGGAATGTGCCAGTCTGCAACACTTGAGGACAGCCTCTTGCGCTGGAAGACCAGCAGGTTGCAGGCAGACCAGGAGCATCTTTCATTGAGTTGATGTCCTCCACATGCAGTTGATATTTGTCTTGGCATACATCCCTGGATATAGCCCGTAGAGCTCAGAGTCCTGCATCACAGAGCTGCACATTCCACAAGGAGGTCGAAAACAATCTCTTTCCCAACACAGCCACAGAAGAGGTCAAAGTGCGGAGTCTATGACTCTGGGTGTGTAGGAAGGATCTGACAGGGAAGGCCTTTCTCACCATCGGCTAAGCTACGTCTTGGTGTTTGTTTGTAAGTTCTGGCAATGAGTTATCCTGCAAACAACTTTGACAATTCAGTCCGTGAACTTCTGACAGGACTACCATCTGCTTTGCCCGTGAGGCCTTGAAGACATTATATGCTGACCACTGCCTGATGGACTTGTATTAAACATGTTTCTCTGCACAAACTTCTCCAAGGAGAAGGGGGTGTGGGAAACTTGATGCGGTATGAACAAGCTACTTGAAGCATTCCATTGCAACGTGGCCAGACCCATCCATTGCTGCAACAGGGGCAGGTGGAATCTCAGTTTGTAGTGACATTAGTGATTCCACGCAGAAAGGTGGTCACCAGGATGAAGGTGATATTAGTTCAGATTTCTCCCTTTATTCTCGAGGTTTGTGCATCACATCCCAATGAACAAGGTCAATTTCAATCTCAATAAAGTGAAAGAAAGGCTCAGGTGAACACCATGGCACAGGCATGAGGAATAAATGAGGAATCTGTGCCAAGTACAGCCGCACTGAGAGCACCTTGCATTTGATAGGCTAGTCCTTGATTGCAATTGAGAGAGACTATCACTCTCACATACTTTTTTGTGTCTGACCATGGCTACTTTCTATTTGCTCTTTCCAGTTTTTAGTGCATGTCCTAGCCTTTCCAGACAAAATCCCTAGCATTTTCAGGAAACCTGATCAAAGTAGCTTCAGTCAAGTTCCCAAAGAACATGGCCTCATTCTTATTTTGGTTTACCCTGGTTCCGAAGGTCAGCTCAAACTAGTTGTAGAAGCTAACAGGTTTGCACGCTAACAGTGGGTCGGAGCAGCAAACAGTGACTTCATCCATGCCTTGGTCAGCTCTTCCAGAGTTAGCAGTTTGTCCAGATTCTCCCACATATTGTTGTCTAAGATCCTGTGATAACCCCAGGCATAATTGGGAGACTGTGCTGTCTGTGGGCTTCATGTCATACAGTCTGTTGTAAAAGGATTTGATGATTTTCAAAATGTCAGACTGTGTTGACTTTACCGAATCATCTTTTTCCTCAGTGTGCTGATCATAGAGCTCTCCATGTGCACCTTCTAGAAGAAGAAATGTAAGTACATTTCATCCTGCTCCACAAAATGGATTTAACCCTTAGAGGCCTCCAAGGCAAACAGTGTGGCTTGATGGCTCTTTACCTTTTGGTGATTCTTCTTCACATTGATCCCTGTCAACTATAGCTGGAGCTGGAATTTTGGAAGCCAGGATACTTCCTGCTGTCCCTTTCTCATCTCTGGACAACTTTGAAGATGAAGAACCTCTTGACATTTGCCTTGATTGCTTCCCATCAGAATCCCGGAGATGCAAATAGGTGTTTTATGGTTCTCAGACCTTTGAAATTCTTTTTGGGATCTTCAATGTTCCCTGGAGTCAACAGATTCACATTCACTTGCTACCCTTCTAGTGGTTACAGTCAGCCAAAAGGACATAGTGGACAGAGAAGAATACTAGTCTGACACTGGCGGACCGGACTGTGAACACATAGGACATTAACAGGAAGACGATCCTGGAACAGACACACAGATCTGACCTCAACCAATTGTATCTACTCTGTGCTCTAACCACAGGGTTGCTGAAGATGTTGTGAAGGTTTGCATATTTCACCATTTCCACCAGGAGTCTGGACATGATGCCCAGTTTGCTGTTGGTCCTGCTGGAAGGTACCACTGCATCCATCATGGAAAATGTGGACGAGAATGATCAGACCTTCTCACTCTGAATGCTACTAGCCAACCACCATCAACAAACAACAGGTTTTCTTGAAAGGATGCCACAAAACATGTTTTTCAGCCAGACTGCTATCTTTTGTCCCATCATGTTTGAAGTTTGAGATAACCTCTGGGAGATTACAATTCAGTGTGTTGTCTTTTATTATCTATCCTTTTGAAAATCCTTTGCCCCTTGTTAGGCATGACATTCCAGTCTCTTTTCTCTAGACAACCAATGAAGTTATACCTGCAGTCACTGTGGCAATATAATTCTTCTGTTAAAAGAACACACATTGGAGTTAAATTTTGATACATCCATAAGTGATTCAGGGTTATTATCTGTGGTCGTGACAGTTGCCACCCAAACTCATTGGAGCAGATGAAGAAACAGTGACTCCATTGTGAGATTTTTAGCTGTGGCAGGTTAATTCTCTCCTTAAAGACTTTGAAGAACTTCATTCATGCCACAATATTTTTCAAAGTCATATTGAAGTATCCAGTGCTGGGAATTCCTGCAATCAGTAGATGTCCACAGTTTCAAATCTGCATGTCTCCAACAGGATCTTCTTGATGAAGAAAGTAAGCTTCATTGCCATAACTCCTTTACCATAACTAAGAGACTCCTAGTGGTGTTACATATCCATTTTGGAACATCATTTATTATAGCTGGCACCCTTCTGATCATGCTGTTTCACTATGAGCTAAGTACTAACACCACTCACTAAATAAGCCCAAGAGAAAGCAAAGACACAGTAGGGTTGATAACAGCAAACTACCTCAAACAAACTTTTCCCATTAGCACATATTGTGGTAGAGGTGGCAAATACCACCATGTACCAGGAGCAGTTATCTAGGAAAACCATATATATAGTTCCCACAATGACTGTGATATGCTGAAGGCACAATTGTCAAAGAATGACATTTGGATTGAATGTAGGAACAGTGGCAAATTAGCACAGAGACAGAGTCGGCAAGGAGCTCCTGCTCCAATCACTGATTCCATCTTTAATGCCAATATATTCCGGTTGAGAACACCCAGCATGGGTTCATGAAGGGTAGGTCATGTTTAACTAATTTGGTGGAATTCTTTGAGGACATTACTTGCATGGTGGACAATGGGGAACCTGTGGATGTGGTGTATCTGGATTTCCAGAAGGCATTTGACAAGGTGCCACACCAAAGGCTGCTACATAAGATAAAGTTGCACGGTATTACAGGTAATGTATTGGCATGGATAGAAGATTGGTTGACCAGTAGAAAGCAAAGAGTAGGGGTAAATGGGTGTTTTTCTGGTTGGCGGTCAGTGGCTAGTGGTGTGCCTCAGGGATCAGTGTTGGGACCGCAATTGTTTACAATTTACATAGGTGATTTGGCGTTGGGGACTAAGTGTGGTGTGTCAAAATTTGCAGATGACACGAAGGTGAGTGGTAGAGCAAAGTGTGCAGAAGACACTGAAAGTCTGCAGAGGGATATAGATAGTCTAAGTGAGTGAGCAAAGGTCTGGCAGATGGAGTACAATGTTGATAAATGTGAGATCATCCATTTTGGTAGGAATAACAGGAAAATGGACTATGTTTTAAATGGTAAAAAATTGCAGCACGCTGCTGTGCAGAGGGACTTGGGTGTCCTTGTGCATGAATCGCTAAAAGTAGGATTGCAGGTGCAGCAGATAATTAAAAAGGCAAATGGAATTTTGTCTGCCATTGCTAGAGGGATGGAGTTTAAAAACAGGGAGGCTATGCTGCAGCTGTATAGAGTCCTGGTGAGGCCACACCTGGAGCACTGTGTGCAGTTTTGGTCTCCTTACTTGAGAAGAGATATACTAGCACTGGAGGGGGTGCAGAGGAGATTCACTCAGTTAATTCCAGAGTTGAGAGGGTTGGATTATGAGGAGAGACTGAGTAGACTGGGATTATATTCATTGGAATTCAGAAGAATGAGGGGAGATCTTATAGAAACATATCAGATTATGAAGGGAATAGATAAGGTCGAGGCAGGGAAGTTGTTTCCGCTAGCAGGTGAAACTAGGACTAAGGGCATCGCCTCAAAATAAAGGGAAGCAGATGTAGGACTGAGGTCAGGAGGAACTTCTTCACCCAAAGGGTTGTGAATCTGTGGAATTCCCTGCCCAGTGAAGTGGTTGAAGCTACCTCGCTGAATGTTTTTAAGGCAAGGCTAGATAAATTTTTGAACAGTAAAGGAATTAAGGGTTATGGTGAGTGGGCGGGTAAGTGGAGCTGAGTCTCAAAAAGATCAGCCATGATCTTAGTGAGTGGCGGGGCAGGCTCGAGGGGCCAGATGGCCTACTCCTGCTTCTAGTTCTTATGTTCTTATGGCAGCTTCTCCAATCACAGCTCCCTCTGTGCAGATCTTGCTGCTCCTCCGAGGTCAGTAGCCATGATTGGAGGAGCAGCAGGAGTGAGAGGGAGCGAGCCTGTGATTGAAAAGAGCTGGAGCAGCAGGCTGGCAGAAACAGCAGAGAAAGATCAAGATGGTGGTGTATCCACTGCAGGTAAAATGACTTTGCCTATATCTATGTATTGAGTGAATGAGACAGAAATAGAGCATTTGTGGAAAAAAGTCAGTGTTAACGTTTTGGGTCAAGTGACCCTTCCTCAGAACTGATGATAGCTAGGAAAATATCAATTTATATGCAGAAGATAGGTTGGGGGAAGGGGGTAAGGAGTAAATGAATGTGGGGATGGAGCCCAAAGAGAGGGAAGAACAAGTGGACAGACAAAGTGGATAACAATCCGGCTAGGAGGGTGAATAGCTGTTCATGAGGACTGTTAGTGACTAACAATGGGTTGTGTGTAATAGCAGATAACAAGGGCCTGGTGTGTGGGGATTGTGGTAAGGACATAGGAGAGCTCAAGCCCTAAAGTTGTTGAATTCAATATTGAGTCCAGAAGGCTGTCGAGTTCCCAAGTGGAAAATGAGGTGCTGCCCTGCCAGTGTGTGCTGAGCTTCACTGGAGAACTGCAGCAAACCTGAGACAGAGATGTTCTTCAGGGAACAAGGTAATATGTTGAAGTGGCAGGCTTCAGAAAGCTCAGGTTCTTTTTTGTGGACAGAACGTAGGTGTTCTACATTGTGAACAGCAAATGAAGTAGACTAGATTGTGTGAAGTGCACTGTTGTACCTGGAATGTGTGTTTGGGCCCTTGGATACTGATGTAGGAGGATGTAAATGGACAGGCGTTAAACCTTCTGTGACTGCAGGGGAAGGTGCCGTTGGGCTGTTGGGCGTGTTCGGAGTGGAGGAAGAGTGGCAGCGTGTCCCGGAGGGAACGGTCCTGGTGAAAGGCTGACAAGGGGGTAGGGTCGGGTGGTGATGGAAGGGAATATGTGCCTGGTGGTGGCATACCACTGGAGAACAAAATCAAATCCTTTCTATTAGTTTTCTTCCTTTTTTATGTTTGTCCAATAAATTGCTTTGGGAGTAAAGTTTAAAATTGAGAGAACTAAAACAAAGTTGCTGGAAAAGCTCAGCAGATCTGGCAGCATCTGTGAAGGAGAAAACAGAGTTAACGTTTCGGGTCCGGTGACCCTTCTTGTTGGGTGAAGGGATAACATTATTGTGGGTGTGTCCAATTTTGTTCTATTCTTAGATTTTTCTTTAAATGTGTTGGAGTGGCTTTTATTTGGTTGAATTAACGTACTTTTTAAAAAAATAATTTTCGAGTCATGTGAAAGGTTGGGAGTACATACTGCTGATATTAAAGCAAACTCAAGGCCTGGAATGGGATGGGTGTGTTAGGTGGCTCAGTGTTGGGGTCAGGTTAGTGATAGTTAATGTGGTGAAAGATTGAAAACAGTTTAATTTTTGTAAGATTCTTGGCTGTCTGCCCAGTATCGACTGTTATTCCTTTAATGGAGGCTTGGAATGAGTTTGTAAATTCGTTCTTTGCATTTGGAGATTAACTTAACTCTTTAAATTTAAGGAACTGCTGAATGTCACACGAAAAATAAAAAAGTTGCTCCTGAGACAGCCCTTCATAAGAAAAAAAAATTTTGAATTCTTGCTCCAAATAGAGCTGTCAAATGCAGGCTGTGACTACAGTGCATGAAGATTCCCACTGTTTTGTGTTATTCTGAACTCTTAACGGACTGTGAGATGATCACCTCCTGGGGCCTGTAATCCAAGAAACATTCATCACTCAAATCCCCTCCAATTCATTGAGTTGTTCCTCAAGCTCAGAAATCCTTACTTCAAATGATTGTTATAAACATGAGCTTCTGAAACAAAGGAACACTCCTGAAGTTCCCACATGGTGAAGGAATTGCAGCTCACAGCTCCTCCTCCATTCTAATTTGAGATTTAATCTCCTCAAATACGGCGTGAATATTTACGTAATTGCTATTAAATAGGCTTCCACTATATTTTTCTATTCACACAGGAATCAAGATGTAAAACAAGGTACAAGGAGCGCTACATTTGGAGTGCATATGGGCAGATGCACAAAATATGGTTAGTAACATTTGTGGCCTGTGGGCACAAACAACCACAAGGGAATATGGTGTAATAGCAATAACAATTAGTGGGAAGTGTTGACCTAATGGTTTTATTAATCCGGAAAACTCAGCTATTTGTCTAGGGATCTGGGATGGTATCTCACCACCATGACAGATGATGGTATTTGAATTCAATAACCATCTGGAATTAAGAATCTAATGATGACCACGAAACTGCTGCCGATTTTTGGAAAAACCTATCTGGTTCACTACTGTCCGTCAGGGAAGGAAATCGGTCATCCTCACCTGGACTGGCCTACATGAGATTCCATACCCACTGTAATGTGGTTGTCGCCCAGTTTGGGTTCCATCAGGGCCACTCAGCTCCTGACCTCATTACAGTTTTGGTTCAAACATGGACAAAAGAGCTGAATTCCAGAGGTGAGGTGAGAGTGACAGCCCTTGATATCAAGGCCGCATTTGAATGAGTGTGGCACAAAGTACTTGGTGCAAAACTGGAATCAGTGGGAAAAGATTTGTGGTCACAGGAAGATGGTTGTGGTTGTTGGAAGTCAGTCATCTCAGCTCCAGACATCTCTGGAGTTCCTCAGGATCCAAGGCCCAATCATCTGCTTCATCATAACCATCCCTCTATCATAAGATCAGAAGTGGGGATGTTTGCCAATGTTCAGCACCATTCACTACTCCTCAGATGCTGAAGCAGTTCATGTTCAAATGCAATAAAACCTCAACAATATCCAGGCTGGGGCTGACAAGTGGCAAAAAACATTTGCACCACAGAAATGTCAGCCAATGACCATAAAGACAATTTATCACCCCTTGATAATCAATGGCGTTGCCATCTCTGAATCCCCACTATTAACATCCTTAGGGTTACCATTGACCAGAAACTTAACTGGACTGACCACATAAACAAAGTGGCTACAAGAGCATGTCAGAGGCTAGGAATACTGCAGCAAGTAACTCACCTCCTGACTCCCCAAAGCCTGTCCACCATCGACGAAGCACAAGTCAGGAGTGTGATGGAATATCACCCACTTGCCTGAATGGGTGCAGCTCCAACAACATCTAAGAAGCTTGACACTATCCAGGACATGCTTGATTGGCAGCAGATCCACAAACATTCACTCAGTCAACCACCAATGCTCAGTAGCAGCATTGTACACAATCTGCAAGATGTACTGCAGTATTTCATCAAAGATCCTTAGACAGCACCTTCTAAACTCACGATCCCTTCCATCTAGAAGGACAAGTGCAGCAGATATAAGGGTAACACCACCACCTGCGAGTTATCTGACAAGCCACTTGCCAACTTGACTTGGAAATATATTGCTTTTTCCTTCGCTGCTGCTGGGTCAAAATTCTGGAATATCCTCCCTAAGGTCACTGTGGATCAACCTACAGCACATGGACTGCAGTACTTCAAGAAGCTCACCACCACCTTCTTGAGGGCAACTGGGGATAGGCAATAAATGCTGGCCAGCCAGCGATGCTCATATCCGAGAGAATGAAAAGAAAGCTAGGACCTGGTTCAATAGAGGGGAGTAAAAGCAGATAATTCTGGAACTATTCAGCAGATTTGACAGCATCTGGGGAGAGAGAATCCATTTCAGATCAATGAACTTGGATCAAAATTGGAAAGAGTTATAGATGTAACAGGTATTTAATGCAGGTACAAGCAAGGGAGGAGGACAAAAAAGGAAGATGAGTGATATGGTAGAAAGTAGGAGAGATTAAATAACCAAAAAGACAGGAGGGTGTGCCTGGGAGAGAGGCAGGAAAGGGGATCCAAAGGGCAGGAGTGTCAGGTTTTCTTAGTGTTTTTTAGATGAGAGAGGTCATGTGCAAACTGACCGTGGCATTATGCTACAAAAACAAAATATTCAAGTGCAGGGAGGGCAGCAAGGAATATAATACTTGTAAGTCATTATTTAGCGAGGTGGTTTGACACTATTGTCTCTAGCAAAAAGTGAGAGTCCAGGTAGCTGTCCAGTGCTAGGGTTCAGGATATCTGCTCAGGGATAGAAAGGAATTTGCAGTGGCTGGTGGCGAGCAGTGTGGTCACAATCCTGGTAGGCACAAATGACATAGGTAGAACTGAGAAAGAAATTCTGCATAGAGAATATGAGGAGCTAAGCACCAAATCAAAACAAAAACAAAACCTCAAAATTTATAATCTCTGGATTATTACCTGAGCTGCATCCAAATTGGCACGGGTACATAAAATTAGGTGAATACATGGCTCAAAGACTGGTGTGAGAAAGTGGATTTCGGTTCATGGTTCTCTGGCACCAGCGCTGGGGAAGTGGAGTGGCTAAACTATTGGGACAATCTGCATCTGAACTGTGCTGCATCCAGCGATCTTGCAGACGACATAACTAAGGAAGTAAAGAGGTTGAAAACTAAGTAGAGAAGGAAAGGGATCAAGGGTGGAAAGATGTGATATATATCACAGAGTATTGACAAGGTAAGAGAGGAAAATAGTCACATGAGAAATGAGGATCAGTGGATGGTAGGAAGGGGAAAAAACAAAAAGAACCTAGGAATACACGAACAATCAAAGATAGATGTTACAAAGATAACAAAAAGACAAAGCTATAAAGGTTCTGCATCTGAATGTGCATGACAGTCATAACAAAGTAAATGAATTGGTAGCATATATTGAAGTGAATAAATATGATGTGATATCCATTACAGCAATATAGCTTCAGAATGACAGGGATTGGATCTTGAATATTGAAGGATATAGGACATTCATGAGAAATAGGAAGTTAGGCAAAGGTGGAGGCCTAGCACAATTAATCAAAGGTGGCATTTGTGCAACAAGTATCTTGTAACCTTGGTTCAGGAGATTAAGATATAGAATCAGTTTGTGTGGAGATAAAGAATAGCAGGGAAAATAAGTCGCTATTGGGATTGGTTTACAGGTCTCCTAACCACAGTGTGGGACAAAGTATAGAAGAAAAACTATTAGGTGTTTGTGATAAAGGGTCAACAGTAATCATAGTTGATTATTATCCATAATCTTTCAAATCGGCAGTAGTCTGGATAGGGAGTTGGTAGAATGCTTTTGGGAGCAGGCGATGGCCTAGTGGTATTATCGCTGGACTGTTGATCCAGATAAAGATCACAGCAGATGGTGGAATTTGAATTCAATAAAATAAAATCTGGAATTAAGTGTCTAATGATGACCATGAACTCATTGCCGTTTGTTGGAAAACCCATCTGGTTCACTAATGTCCTTTAGGGAAGGAAACTCCCATTCTTACCTGGTCTGGCCTGCATGTGACTCCAGACCCACAACAATGTAGTTGACTCTTAAATGCCCTCTGGGCAATTAGGGATGGGTAAAAAATGCTGCCCAGCCATGACGCCGTCGTGAATGAATAAAGAAAAAAAAAACTGTGGTTTCTTACATCAGCTCATTTTGGAAATGACTCAAGAGTAGTTATATTAAACTTGGTATTGTGCAATATGAAAGTATTGAATAATTTAATTAGTTATCAGAGTGCAGATAACCCTGGGGAGCAGAGACCACAATTTGATTAAATTTTACATCCAGTTTGAAAAGTAGAAGCTAAGGTCTAAGACTAGTGTTTTCAACCTAACCAACTATGTGGGCATGAAAGCTGAGGTAGCTGAAGGGAACTGGTATATTTGGATAGGGGGCAGACCAACAGAGATGCAATGACAGATGTTTTGGGGATATTTCAGAATACTCAGAATAAATCTATTCCTACCATAAAAATTCTAAAGGAAGGACCCACCACCCATGGTTAACTAAAGAAGTTTGGAAAAGCATCAAACTTGAGGAAAAAGCATGCAACTGTGCAAAGGTGAGTGGCAGGTCAGATGATTGGTCTGAATGTAAAAAGTGTCACAGAAGGACTGAAAGGTTAGTCAAGAGGAAGTTAGCTAGGAATATGAACATAGCAAGAGTTTCAGTGATACCAGGAAGAAAAAGAATAAATAGAGTGAATGTCAGGCTTCTAGACAGTGAGTGTGGAATTAATAGTAGATAATAAGGAAATGGAACGCAAAATGAACACATATTTTGCCTCTGTCTTCAGAATAAAGGATACAAAAAGCAATCAGTAATTGCTGCAAGACAGGAAACGGAAGGGAGAAAGGAACTTTGCAAAATTGCAATAGTCAGGGAAGTGGTTCTAAGCGAACTGACAAGTCTTTGGGTCCAGATAGAGTTTACTAATGAGGTAATACATGAGGTAGTAATTTTCCAAAATTCTCTTGGTCAGGAAAGATTCCATTAGACTGGAAAGTAGCAAATATAACCCCTCTATTCAGGAAAGGAAGGGATGCAGAAACAGAAAATTTCTGGCCTGTTAGCTTGATGCCTCTCATGAGGAAGATGTTAGAATCAGTCATTAAAGAGATTATAGGTGCACGCTTAGAAAAAGTCAAGGTCAAGATCATGGCTGATCATCTAAATCATTTGCCTAATCCTGCTTTCTCCCCATAACCTATGATCCCATTTGCCCCAAGTGCTATATCTAACCACCTCTTGAATACATTCAATGTTTTGGCATCAATTGCTTCATGTGGTAATGTATTCCACAGTCTCAGCACTCTTTGGGTGAAGAAATGTCTCCTCCTCTCCATCCTAAATGGTCTACCCTGAATCCTCAGACTGTGATCCCTGGTTCTGGACACACCCACCACTGGGAACATCCCTCCTGCATCTACCTTGTCCAGTCCTGTTAGAATTTTATAAGTCTCTATGAGATCACCCCTCATTTGTCTGAACTCCAGCAAAAACAATCCTATATGGTACCAGGAGTGATAATGGAATGGACCAGGGTGTTAGAAAGAGAAGAGTCTCTTCCGAATGCTGATAGGGAAGAGAAAGATGTGTTCGATAGTGGCATCATGCTAGAAATATCAGAATTGGTAGGAGATGATCCAGTGACTATGGGAATCCCATTGTGGTTTTGGGAGGGAGCGAAAAATGTGATAGCCAATTATGTGAAATGCGGTCAAGGATCCCTGTCAACCAAGAAGACAGATCTGAAACATTGATGCGCAAGGTTGTGTCGTCGGAACAGATGCAGTCGATAGCAACAAATTACTGCTGATGCTGGAATCTGAACTGAAAACAACAAATGCTGGAGATCACAGCAGGTCAGACAGCATCTATGGAGAGACAGCAAGCTAACGTTTTGAGTCTAAATGACTCTTCATCAGAGCTGGTGATGTGTGGAGGGGATCCATTAATGCTATAGTTTGGAGGTGGGGTTGGGGTAGTAGGTGCTTATTGCTGAGTATCAAACATCAACTGTATCTGTACTGAAAATGCTGCAGATCACAGCGGGTCAGACAGCATCCGTGGAGAGATACCAAGCTAATGTCTTGAGTCTAGAAGACCCTTCTTCAGACCTGAAATGAAGTGTGGAGGGGACAGCATTTATGCTTTGGATTGGAGGGAGTAGCGGGTGTAAGGTGCTGGTCGAGAAAAGATGTTGATAGTTCAGATTAAGTGATTGGAATGTGGGAATGGCAGAATAATGGTGTGTCTCCTGCCAGACTGCAAAGGACAGTTACTGGGATGGGGGAGGGAGGGACATGATAACAAACTAAAAGAAAGGGAAGAAATGGTTCACAATTTAAAGGTGTTGAACTTAATATTAAGTCCAAAAGGCTGTAAAGTGCCTGGGCTGAAGATGAGATGTTGTTCCTCCAGTTTACACTGTGATTCACTTTGGAACACTGCAGCATGCCAAAGACAGATGTGGACATGCGAGCAGGACACTGTATTAAAATGAACAGTTATGGGAAAATTGTGGTCCTGCTTGTAAACACACCGGAGGTGTTCTGCACAGCGATCCCTCAATCTGCGTTTGGTTTTTCTACTGTAGAGTAGGCCACATTGGGTGCAGTGAATACAATACACAAGATTGGAGGAGGTACAGGTGAAATGCTGCTTCACCTGGAAAGACTGTTTAGGCCCTTGGATGGTGAGTAGGGAGGAAGTGAAGAGGCAGGAGTTGCACCTTCTGTGGTCACATGCACTACTTTACCTAACTACAAACTCTTTGGAGCATTCCCTCAATTAACTTTGAAGCTTTTCTGGTTTACCCTTAAACAGCATAAGCACCAAATGATAGACAGAGTTAAGTGATTCCAAAAATCAACAGATCAGATCCAAGCTGTGCAGTCCTGATACATCCAATCGTGAGTGGTGGTGGACAATTAAACAACTTACTGGAGAAGGAGGCTCCACAAGTATCTTCATCCTCAATGATGGAACAGCCCAACACTAACAATGCAAAAGATAAAACAGAAGCATTTGCAGCAATCTTCAGCCAGAAGTGCCAAGTGGATGATCCTTTGTGGCCTCCTCCAGTGTTCCCCAGCATTACAGATGCCAGTCTTTAGCCAAATCGATTCCCTCCACGTGTTATCAAGAAACGGTTTGAGGAACTGAATACTGCAAAACCTCTGGGCCCTGACAACATTCTGGCAATAGTACTGAAGACTTGTGCTCCAGAACTTGCTGCTCCCCTAGCCAAACTCTCCCAGTACTGTTACAATACTGGGATCTGCTGAACAATGTGGAAAATTGCCTAGCTATGTCCTGCACATGAAAAGCAGGATAATTCCAACCTGGCCAATTACTGCGCATCAATCTACTCTTAATCATCAGTAAAGTTCATGAACAGTGTTATCAAGCAGCACATGTCAGCAATAATCTGCTCAGTGAGGCCCAATCTGCGAGGGCCTTTCAGCTCCTGAGCTTAGTACAGCCTTGGATTAAACATGGACAAAAGCGCTAAATTCAAGAGGTGAGGTGAGAGTGCCAGCCCTTGACACCAAGATTGCATTCAACTGAGGAGCCCTAGTAAAACTGGAATTAACGAGTATCATGGGGCAAACTCTCCACTGGTTGGAATCATACCTAGCACATAGGACGATGGTTGTGGTTGTTAGTGGTCAGTCATCTCAGCTCCAAGACATCTCTGCAGGAGTTTCTCAGGGTAGTGTCCTAGGCCCAACCATCTTCAGCTGCTTCATCAATGATATTCCCTCCATCAAAAGGTCAGAAGTGGGGATGTTCTCTGATTGCACAATGTTCAGTACTATTCATGACTCCTCAGATACTGAAAGCTGTCCATGTTCAAATGCAACAAGATCTGGAGAATATCTAGGCTTGGGCTGACAAATGGCAAGTAATGTTTGTGCCATAGAAATGCCAGCCAATGACCATCACCAATAAGAGACAAATCTAATCATTGCCCCTTGACACTCAATGATGTTGCTATTACTGAATCCTCCACTATCAACATCCTTAGGGTTACCATTGACCAGAAACTCAACTGGACTGACCACATAAACAAAGTGGCTACACGAGCAGGTCAGAGGCTAGGAATACTGCGGTGCATAGCTCACCCTTGACTCCCCAAAACCTGTCCACCATCTACGAGGCACAAGTTAGGAGTGTGATGGAATACTCCCCACTTGCCTGGATGGGTGCAGCTTTAGTAACACTCACAGCAGCTTGACACCATCCAGGACAAAGCAGCCCACTTGATTAGCACCACATCCACAAACATCCATTCCCTCCACCACCAGGGCTCAGTAGCAGCACTGTGTACAATCTGCAAGATGCACTGCAGAAATTCACCAAAGATACTTAGACAGCACCTTCTAAATCCGTGACCACTTCTGTCTGGAAAGTCAAGAGTGGCAGATACGTGAGAGCATACCACCACCTGCAAATTCCCCTCCAAGTCACTCACCACCCTGGCTTGGAGATATATCACCGTTACTTCACCGTTGCTGGGTCAAAATCCTGGAATTCCCTTCCAACATTTTGGGCATTGTGGGTCAACCTGCAGCAGGTGGACTGGAGCAGTTCAAGAAGGCGGCTCACCACCACCTTCTCTAGGGCAACTAGGGACAGGCAATAAAAACTTGCCAGCCAGTGATGCCCATGTCCCACAATTGAATTAAAACAAAATCAGATATGAAGCATGTGGAAGTAAGAAAGGCGAGGAAGTTGGAAACAAAGTTGTTGCAACCTGTTCTTGGTGGGAACAGTAAACACAATTAATGCGGAAGGGGCCTGATTAGGACTGGGACAAAGAATATTTCACTTCTTCACCAAAAATGCTGGTACTCCTTGAATCTTTTCTTTGGAGGAACAAAGTGGTAGTGAAAGAGAGAACAAAAACAGAAGCTGCTGGAAAAGCTGTGCAGATCTGGCAGCATCTGTGAAGAAAAAATCAGAGTTAATGTTTTGGGTCCGGGGACCCTTCCTTGGAACTGATAGTAGCTGGGAAAATGTTGGTTTATATGCAGAAAATAGGGAGGGGGATGGGCTAGGGAGTAAATGATAGAATAAAGGATACAATCTGAAGAGAGAAGAACAGTTGGATAGAAAAAGGAATTGATAACAATCTGGCTAGGAGGGTCAATAGTTATTAATGGGAACTGTTAGTGGCTGACAATAGGTAGCGTGTAATGGCAGGCTATCTGATAACAAGGCCTAGTGTGTGGGGTAGGGGGCTAGGATATGGGAGAGTTTAGGTCCTAAAATTATTGAACTCGATATTGAGTCTGGAGGGTTGCAGGGTCTCCAAGTGGAAAATGGGGTGTTGTTCTTCCAGCTTGCGTTGAGCTTCGCTGGAACACTGCAACAAGCCAGAGACAGAGATGTTGGCCAGGGAGCAGGATGGTGTGTTAAAGTGGCAGGCAACTCAAAGCTCAGGGTCTTTTTTGTGAACAGAACGTAGATTTTATGTGAAGCGGTCAAGTTTGTCTATGCTTTGTTTCCCTGTGTGAAGGAGAGGTTGTTTAATGTGTAACAAATTCAGCCGGGCGGAGGTGGATAGGGACCAATTGGACCTTTGTTCGTTGAAGAAAAGAAGTGCTCCGAATGATCTGGTGGAGGATGAAGGTGTAGACAGATTGAATATCCATAGTTGAAGGCTTGATAACCTGAAAGCACAAATTTAAAGTGATTTCCAAAAGAACCAAAAGCAACAGGAGGAAAAACGCCTTCACACAAGTGGTTAAGATTTTGATAGATCCAGATTCAAACATAGCTTTTAAAAGGAATTGAACAGATTCTTGAAGGAGAAAAATGTCATAGGAAATACAGGGTAAAACGTAGGGACTAACTGGATTGCTTTTCAAAAATGTGGATGTAAACTCAATGGGCTAAATGGCCTTTATTCTGTTCTGTAGGATTCTGTGAAATGGATTGATAAGTGGTTGAAAGACTGCTTCTTATAAAAGAAGGGGGTTTAGTCCTGTTGCTCTGGGAAGACAACAGCATTTGATGTCTTACATTTTGTTGCATGAATCAGCCCTAAGTGAACCTGGAAGATATTGGGGTATCCCTTGTCTCCTATGAGCTAGCCCTGCAATGTTAGACTGCTGCAGTATGAAGGCACCATGGGAATCTGCTGCAGATTTGCAGATGGCTGACCTTGTGTGTCAATGGACAAATATCCCTCGTGATTTATCAGAGTTGCTGTAGTGGTGCTTAGATTGCTACATTGTGCGCGCAATGGATGCATCCTGCACTTGTGAGAATCAGCCAGAGAGTAACATTTGAGCTATGCATAATTGAACTATTGTCATCATAGAGGAAGGTTACATAACTTCCCGTCTTGACCAATAATCCATCTAGCTCTTGTGTTATGCATTCCTGTGCATTTGCTTTGACCCAAGTCATACCCTAGAAGAAGGCAGAGGTATAAAGTATTTATGCTGGTTGTGGTTTTTGCTGTTATCGATAATAACTGATCACCATTTCCAACACATGATGTTTCTTTGACGAATTGTGGATGCTTATACCCTGCAGCTGCAATGTCAACCTGAGCGTGTGTGAGGACATTGCTTTTCTGAGAACATCTGTCTGTAAACCATATCATGGAAGTTGATGCCTGATGTGACCTTTGCCTCTTTCCTCTCCAAGCCTTTCCAGTGCACATCTCTGTCTTCTGTCTGCCTGTCTTCGATACATGTATTGATCCCACCAGAATACCTTGCTCACTGCAGAGTATGAAGATTTTCTTCTTTTCATATCCTGTGAAACAGGTGCTGGTCATTCTGACCATATCAGATTGGTAAAGTCTTAAATTGTCTGAATTCCATGCACGAACTGTGACAAGTGCCTGTTGAGAAAACTGGGCCACCAAATGCAAAAAAGAAGCTTCTATTCCAATGGGGCAATGGCAGGTTTAAATAGCCACCTGTACTGTGGAGTAATCTTGCTGCTGTTAACCTGCATATGTTAAATGTAGAGCAAAATTTAATTCAATTTAAAAAGATCTCATTAAAAGTCTCTGAAGCAAATTAACTGATGTGGCAAATTAAAAACCAGAACACAGTAACAGGGAGCATGCTGACATCCAAGTGTTTGATTGGGAAATAGGATTATTGGAGATGGGTTGTGTTATGTCCAGACATTTTTAAATTGAAATGTACCATTAATTTCAAACACTGGTTCTTGAAAATTGAATTAAAACTCCCCCCACCAGGTCAATATTGATTGATTACCGACAATCAAGCCCATACTGACTCTCACGTGTGTTCATTTCCTCAGTTTCATTCACAAAGTGTTTTACCAGTGCACAAAGTTTGGGAGGTAAAGCCAGGGTCCCGTTCCTGTGATGGTGCACCACAGCTCATGAGTCTCTACTTGAAAAAAACAGAGTACAGGTTCAGTCCAGTGTATATCTCAGGGACATGTGGCAACCATCTTACCTTCAGGGTCTGTCAGAGTTGTCAGTAGAGGTTTTGCCATTGAAGGTGCACCCTTTTTACCTGGCATTAACTAATATTGAACATGCAGCCTGTGTGCTGCATTACCTGAAGATGCAGCCTGTGTACCCAGCATTACCTGGGATTGAATGTGCAGCCTATTGCAAAGACCATTTTTGTTGTAAAACAAAGATGCTGGAAATCTGAAATAAAAGCAGAACTTGCTGGACAAACTCAGCAGGTTTGGCAGCATCTGTGGAGAGAAATCAGAGTTAATGTCTCAGGTCCAGTGACCCTCCTTCAGAGTCCCATTGTTAGTTTGTTGGACTGTGGACTAAATAATGGTGAAAACAATTTTAACACAAGGAAAGAGAAAATATCATATTTTTAAAAAGAGTTAGTGGAATTTGTATCTACAATAACAATAATGGATATTGTTGGAGAAACTCAGCAGATGCATTGTATCTACAATGTTAACTCATTCAAGCAATGGAAGAGGATGCTTGACATGTTTTGCATGCATGTGTGTGTGTGTGATAATTGAATCCACAGACAGTCCCTTGATTGGTTTTCCAATTGAACAGTTTTGTTGTAGGCTTAGGAGAGCACAGCACAGTAACAAACATTTGATTGGTTTCTGGGCAAGTGGTCACAGTCCTGTATGTGGGCAACAGAAAGGAACCTCTGGCCTGCAAAGACAAAGCTCCTAAATCCCTCTTGCTCCTTCTTCTGTGGAAAAGTAGCAGAAAATTTCTTGATAAGTGAGAACACCTAACGTTTTCATGTAAATAGCCCTCTGCAAATTCCTTTGTTGAATGGAAAGAGGAAAAATCACTTTCAGAGACAGTGAAAGGGCAAATCCTCAACTAATCAAAAAAAGACTGAGAATCAGCATAATCACCGCCTTGTGTCCTCATCAATGGCTCGAAAGGAATTGAAAGATAACAACTCATTGTCTATGATCCAAACTCGTGATGTAACTATGCATTTCTGACTTATTTCCTTCCCAGCCATTATACTAGTGTCTTGTTTTGTTTCTTTGTGCATGGGAATTTTAAAAAGTCGTGAAGTTTAAGTTATAGCAATAAATGTTATTAGTTCATGTGTCTTTCTTATCATTGGTTAAAAAGTTTGATTACAATAAATAGTGGTTTCCTTGTTAAAAATAAAAGTCTGGTGTGCATTTTCCTTTAATCTGAATTAGGCAGTTAGGTAAAATTGGACAAGTCAGGGATTTAATCAAATTTTCACATTTGCTTTGCAATGCACTACCACAGTGAGTCGTGATACCGTGCACTCAGAATACTAGGTATTCAAAGTGCAGATTGTCTATCTTTCATTATCGATTTTGATGGTTGTAGCCCATATACCCGGTAATGCATGAAGATCAGTTAATTGAGACATGTTGGATTGAAAAGGAGCTAAACATTATGCAATGCTGTGCCTTTCCACATCATCTATCACAATCCAAGAAATACCGGTAAGCAGAAGCCAAATCCAAAGGACTGTGAAATGGTAAATAATTCTTTCCATTTCGGTGAACTGTTCTGATTGTAAATGTTTTCATTGCAGGAACCTCTGATGCAAAGAATGTTGTATGTTTATGTAAGTTTGTTGGGCTATTACTTTAAAAGTATGGCCATATGATATGATAGTGACATTGGTCATTTTGGAAGAAACAGCTCAGTTTAACTTTGCTGCCTTGTAGAGTGAGTACTTTTTTTAAAAAAAAAATGTTCCTGCTGTTGTTCAACACTTAGAGCTCATATCCTTCTGAAATGTAACACATATGATCTTGATTTGATCAGTTCTCATGAATTCTGTCTGCCATAAGGTTTGGGTCTTGCTGTTTGGTCCTGCACCATTGAGAGACCACTCTCTTCAACTATATTTGAACAACTTCTCTGTCTCTGCCTTACCAAAGAGTAACTTTTTTTTGTCAATTCTGACCATTGACTGGCGCTCTAGTAAGTTATTTTATTTACAGACTATTTGCAGAATGCTGATCTTTGAATGACAGTTGCCTAGAACAGATGTTCTATCCTCCCATCTTAGAACCTCAATTGTACGTATCTGCTGATCTCCGTGTTTCAGAGTGGAGGTTTCATGGAGAGAACTTGAATAATGATCTAAATTAAAAAGCAGAAGCTCCACGGTATTAATCTCAGGATTACCACCTGAGTCATAGGTAAACTGGCATAGAATAAATAATGTCCTGGAGTGAAATGTGTGAGTGAGAATGGGTTTCATTTTGTGGGGCACTGGCACCAATACTGGGACAGAAGGGAACTCTCCTGGTGGGATGGTCTTCACTTGAATCATGCTGGGACCAGTGTCATGGCAAAATGAAGATCTAGGGCTGTAGAGAGGGCTTTTTTGTTGCAAAAATATACTTTATTCATAAGAAAACTTGATGTACATACACAGTTACGAAAGCAGTTCGGTTCTGTACAGTCTTTACAGATGCAGAACAAAATAACAAACATTGGGGTTTGACTTTCTCTATGGTTGCAACAAATCCAAAGGCATTTCTTACTTATCAAGATACTGTTTAGATGTATTTAAGGCACTGGGAGAGTCTGATAACTGGCCAGTCCCTCATGGGCTGCAGAGAAGGCTTTAAACTAAGATGTAGATAGGTTTGGGAGAGGGGAAATGTAGGTTTACGAAGCAAGAGGATACAGCAGCATTACAGTGCAGATGTTTGGATAATGATAGCCAGAGTGGGACAGGAAGGGAAAGCATATACAAACAAAGGAAAACAGCAGTAAGTAGAGTCAAAAGGGGAAATAATGTTAAAAAGGCAAAATTTGTGGTTCTTTACTTGAATGCAGGTAGTATTCAGAACAAAATAGATGTTTTAGTAGCACAAATACATGTTGATGGACAAGATTGGATAGCCATTACAGAGCCATGGTTACAAGGAAGTCAAAGTTGGGAACTTAATATTAAGTGTGTGTGACTTCTCAAAAGGATGGGCAGACAGGAAAGGGAGGTGGGATAGCATTGTTGAAATGGGACAGAACAGTGAAATGACCTTGAACTGGAATGCAGAATCCTATGGTGGAGTTAAGAAATCAAAAAGGGCAAGAAGTCACTGGTAGGAATAATCTACAGGCCCTTAACAACTATATGGTGGGACAGAGAATAAATCAGGAGATAATGAGGGACTGTAACAGAGGCAGTACATTAATCATGGGTGACTTTAATCTTCATGTAGTTTGGAAAGTCAAATTGGCAGAGGAAGCCATGAGGAAGACTCCATAGCATCTATTAAAGTAAAATGCTGCAGATGCTGAAAATCTGAAACAAACACAAACTGCTGAGAAACTCAGCAGGTCTGGCAGCATTTGTGCAGAGAAAAACAGAGTTAATGTTTTGAGTCCAATACATGACTCTTCTTCTGAGGATTACTCCCAGTGCATCCACTATCTCTCTTTAATATCCTAGGATGTATCCCATCAGCTCCAGGGGACTTCTTTGTTTTTTGCACCCGTTAGTTTCCTTTGTATTTTTTTCTCCATTGATAGTTATTGTATTTATTTCCTCTCCTCCTTTTGTCTATTGATTATTTAGTATTTTGAGAATATTATTTATATATTTGCCATTTCCTGGTTCCCTAATATTTAAATGGTAATGTAGTAGGAAATGTGGATGTACAAAGTGACCTGGGTGCTCTTGTTCACCAATGAAAGTAACTGGCAGGTGCAACAAGCAAGCAGGAAGGCAAAGAGTATGTTGATCTTCATTGCAAGAGGTTTTGAGTTTAGAAGTAGGAATGTCTTATTGCAGTTAATCAGAGCCATGGTAAGACAACACTTGGAGTATTGTGAAACCACACTGTGGAGCTGGAGGAACACAGCAGGCCAGGCAGCATCAGAGGAACAGGAAAGTTGACGTTTTGGGTCAGGACCCTTCTTCAGAAAATGTGTATTGTGTGCAGTTTTGGACAGCCTATTTAAGAAAGGAAATACTTGGCACAGAGAGAGAGCAGCGGAAGTTCAATAGGCTGATACGGTGGTGGGGGGGGGGGGGGGGGGGGGGGCGGGGGGCAGGACTGGCCTATGAGGAGAAATTGGTTTGATTGGGCCTCTATTCAGTACAATTTAGAGGAATGAAAGGGGATCTGATTGAAAATGTATAAAATTCTAATGGGGATAGACAGATTAGATGCAAGGAGGATGTTTTCCTTGGTTGGGGAATCTGGAACCAGGGGTCATAGTGTCAGCATATGGGGTAGAACATTTAGGACTGAGACAAGGAAACATTTCTTCACGAAGAAGGTGGTAAACCAGTGTGGATGGCAGGTCATTGAATAATATCAAGAAAGAGATAAATACATTTTCTAGATTTTAAAGGCATCAAGCAGTTTGGATAGAGAGCGGGAATATGGTATTGAGATAGACAATCAGCCATGATCATACTGAATGATGGAGCAGGCTCAAAGGGCCGAATAAGACCATAAGATATAGGAGCAGAATTGAAGCCATTTGGCACATTGAGTCTGCTCCATTATTTGTTAATGGCTGATATGTTTCTCAACTGCATTCTCCCGCTTTCTTCCCATCATTCTTAATCTCTTATCAATCATGTATCATCTATTTCTGTCCTAAATGCACTTAATGACTTGGCCTCCACATCCTTCCACGGCAATGAGTTCCACAGATTCACAACCCTGTAGCTGAAGAAATTCCTTCTCATCTCAGTTCTAACAGGTCGACCCTTCACTCTGAGGCTATGCCCTTAGGTCCTCAACTCTCCTCCGATTGGAAACATCCTCTCCCTATCCACTCTACCCAGGCCTCTCAGTATTCTGTAAATTTCATCCTTTGAACCTTCATCAAGTAGTAACCCAGAGTCATCAACCACACCTCACATGAGAAGCATTTCATCCATGGGATCCTTCTTGTAAACCTCCTCTGGACCCCCTCCAACACCAGCAATTCCTTCCTTAGATAAGGGGTCTAAAATGGCTCACAATATTCCAAATGCAGTGTGACCAGAGCCTTATGCAGTCTTAGCAGTACATTGCTGGTCTTGTATTCCAGCCCTCTTGAAACGAATGCCAACAATTGCATGTGCCTTCCTAACTGCCAGCTGAACCTATATGTTGACCTTAAGAAAAACCTGAACCATTCTCCCAAGTCCCTTTGTGCTTCATATTTCTGAAGCCTTTCCCCATTTAGAAAATAGTCTATGCCTCTATTCTTCCTACTAAAGTGCCATAGCCTCACACTTTCTCACATTGTATTCCATCTGCTACTTCTTTGTCCAATCTCCTGACCTGTACAAATCCTTGTGCAGCCTCCCCATTTCCTCAACTGTCCCTCCACCTATCTGTCATCATCAACCTTAGCAACAATGCCCTCAGTTCCTTTATGTGTACTGTAAATAGTTGTGATCTCAGCAAAGATCCCACAAAACTCCACCAGCCACCTGCTGCGCAACCTGAAAAAGACCCTTTATTTCTATTGTCTTCGTTCTGCCAGTCAGCCAATCCTCTATCTGTGCCAATACCTTGCCCCTAATACCACAGGCAGCCTCTTGTGTGGCACCTTGTCAAAGGCCTTCTGGAAATCCAGATGGAACATGTTCAGTGGCTGTCTTTTGTCTAACATGCTCATTACCTCCTCAAACAATTCTAACAGATTTTTTGGGCATGACCTCCCCTTGACAAAGCCTTGCTGACTCAGACTTATATTACCATACACTTCCAATTACTCTGCAATCTCATCCATAATAATGGACTCTAAAATCTCATGTGGCAATGAGTTCCACAGATTCATGACCCTGTAGCTGAAGAAATTCATTCTCATCTCATTTCTAAAGTGTCATCCCTTCACCAAGTTAGGCTAATTGGCTTATAGTTGCCTGTTTTTTGCCTCCCTCCCTTCTTAAACAAGAGTATCACATTAGTCATTTTCCAGTTTTCTGGCACCCTCTCCGACTCCAGTGATTCCTGAAAGATTGCCACCATTGCTTTCACCAATCTCTCAGCTATCTCCTTCAGAGCCCTGGAGTGTAGACAATCTAGTCTGGTTGATATATCCACCTTCAGACCTTTCGGCCTCTCCAGCACATCCTCCTTTAGTGATGGCCACTACACTCACCTTTGACCCTGACACTCTTGAAGTTCTGGTATTCTGCTGGTGTCTTTCACTGTGAAAACCAACACCTTTTTAGTTCTTCCACCATTGCTTCGTTCCCCTTTGCAACTTCTCCAGCCTTGTTTTTCAGTGGTCCAGTGTCCACCGTTGCCTCTCTTTTACGTCCAAAAAAAGGTTTCACAATCTCCTTTTATGTTACTAGCTAGCTTACTCTCATATTTTATCCTTCCCTCCGCCCATTGCTTTTTTTTTAGTTATCCTCTACGGGTTTTTAAAAGGCTTCTCAATCCTCTGACTTCCCACTAATCTTCATTACATTATATGCTTTTTTTTGCTTTTATGCTATCCCTGACTTCCCTTGTCAGCCATGATTACCTCATCCTCCCCTTAGTCTGCTTCTTCCTTGGGATGAATTTCTGCTGTGCCTCTCAAATTACATCCAGAAACTCCTGCCATCGCTGCTCCATTGTCTTTCCTGCTATAGATACCCCTTCCCATCAACTCTGGCCAGCACCTCACCGTGTCTTTTTACCTTTCTTCAGTTGTAATACTGTTGCATCTGATTCCAGCTTCTCCCTCTCAACCTGCAGGATGAATTCTGTCATATTATGGCCACTGCCCCCTAGTGGTTTCTTCACCTTAAGCTCCGTAATCAAGTTTGCCTCATTACACATCATGAAATCCAGAAATGCGTGTCCCCTAATAGGGTCAACCACAAGCTGCTCCAAAATAATCTTGTAGATATTCCACAAATTCCCTTTCTCCTAGTCCACTTGCATATTGAGGTCTCACATGATTATTGTAACAGTGCTTTTTCTTATGCCTTTTCAATCTCCTGATTTATTTTCTTCCCCACATCCTGGCTACTGCCACGAGGCCTGTGCACAACTCCCAACAGGGTATTTTTTCCTTTGCGGTTCCTTAACTCTACCCACCTAGCTTCTGTGCCCCCTGACTATATCACTTCTTGTTATTGATTTAATTTCATTTCTGTCAAGGCAACCCTGCTGCCTCTGCCCATCTGCCTGCCCTTTCAATAAGATGCGTATCCTTGGATATTTAGTTCCCAGCCCTGGTCCCCTCACAGCCAGTGTCTGTGATACCCACAACATCATACCTGTCAATTTCAGTCTGCGCTACAATCTCATTTGCCTTGTATCGTATACTGTGTGCATTTAAGTACAACACCCTTACTCTTGTGTTGACTGCTTCCCTTCTCATAGTTGTCAGCAAATCTGCTATGCTTGAAGTTAAATTCCTGACCCTTTCCATACTTCTTTCCTATTTCTCTGTTCTGGAGGCTTTAGACTGTGCTAAACACTGCCCAGTTTTAAGATTTTCCATGATTTCCATGCAACCAAACCCCTCCCCGCCATCACCACCATGACCACGATTTAGTTGAAAAGCCCTATGCACAGCCCTAATTATGCGATTCACCAGGACTCTGTTCCCAGCGTGATTCAGTGGAGCCCATCCCATGGGATTAGCTCCTTCCTACCCTAATACTGTGCCAATGTCATATGAATTCAAACCTGCTTCTCCTACACTAATTTTTGAGCCAATTGTTTACGTCTTTTTATCTTGTTAACCCTGTGAATGGCCTCCAACTGCTCCTAGTTTCTATGTTTCAATAAATGGAGGAGCGAACTTGATGGGCTGAATGGCATACTTTTGCTCCTCTGTCTTACTGTTGATACAGCATCACATCATCAACATATGCATTTTCATTATACTGCAGGTGGAATTGGGGGATATGTGTTCTGTTGATTCAGGAATGAACGTTGTTGAGGACAACGAGGATAAAATCTTTAATATGCTTCAAAATAGTGCACCGTGATCTTTTACATCCACCGGAGGGAACAGCTGTTCCAACAGCACAGCACTTGGTGAATACTTCACCAGGACTTTAGCAAAACCTTTGACAAGGTTTCACATGGTAGGTTGGTTAATAATGTTAGATCACATGGGATTCAGGGAGAGCTAGCCAATTGGATACAAAATTGGCTTGATGGTAGGAGAAAAAAGGATGGTGGTGGAGGGTTGTTCAAACTGGACCAGCGGTGTGCCACAAGGATTGGTGTTGGGTCCACTGTTGTTCATCATTTATATAAATAATTTGGATGAGAATATAGGAGGCATGGTTAGTAAACTTGTGGATTACACCAAATTTGATGGTGTAGTGGACAGTGAAGAAGGTTATCTAAGATTGGCGGGATCAATGTGTCAGAGGGTCTTCTCTCTTTCAACCCACCTCATGCTTGTGCATGAGAGTGCCATGAATCTGTACCAATGCATAGCTGGTATAACATTGCCCACATGTGGCGTATGCCTCTCAATCAGCAAGTTTCTCTCTTAGCTGCTGAGAACCCAGAATTTATTATGCTCAGCAGCCCTCTGCTGGTCATAGAATGTGGTGCAGATGGGATAATAATGCATTAATATGAAAGGATGGCAGGACATCTAAAACTGGCTTGTACCCCATTGAGTTTAAACATTGAGAGGGGACAAAAATTTGATATTTAAAATAATAAAAATATTCGCTAGACAAGATAGAGAGCAACACTGCTCTCTATCTTGTCTAGCAAATATTTTTATTATTTTCAATAAAACTTTAAAAATGGAGCTAGGCCATTCACAAGGGAAGTTAGTAAGACGTTTGACACCTGTAAAGTAGTGGGAATTTGGATCAGTCTCCCCAGAGTAATGTGTTGCAGGTACTTGGGTGGAAGTGGGGTGGTTGTCAATTAGATATATCCAGACTGAGATTAACAGTGAAAAATAGAATCAGAAAATGGGAGAAATGCTCGACAAGTCAGGCTGCGTGTGTGGGATGAGAAACAAAGTTAACGTTTCCAGCATTTTCTGTTTTTATTTTGAAAGTTTTTATTTTATTGGTTAAGTATATCACTGGAGCTGGAAAGGCAGGAAAATGGAGTTCAGGTACAGATCAGTCATGATCTACTGAGAGGCAGAACAGTCTGCAGGGGCTGAATGGCCTCATTTATTCCTCTCATCATCATCTTGAATCAGATTGGCTCCAGTACAAGCTGAAGTTTTAAAATACTCTGACTTACCTTTAGCCTGTTTGTTCTTTTGGACGACTGCACTGTACCTCGGGAGGGCAAATACAGTGGATGACGGTGGAAGATTGGGTTTGATGTTTTGACCTGATGATGCTAAGTGGTCTACACTTAGAATATGATGTAGTTGAGCGGATGTGGGGGAATATGTGACTGCGATGGGTCGATCACAGCTGCTTCAGGTGGAAGAGGCGGGAGGTGATCGGTTTCTGTTCCATGACATTTAAACAGCCAAAGCTGACGCTCAGCAAATGTTCAGGTCATAGAATTTAAAATAATGGCTAAGAGAAACTCAGAAGTAAGATCAAAGCCACATCCATCTCAGGGCAAAAGATATGCCATATGTCATTTGGTAATTTGATTCCATCTAAAATGTTGTGCAGTCAACAACAACTTGCATTTATATAGAACCTTCAATAGAGTAAAATGTTCCAAGATGTTTCATCAAAGAGTTATCAAGCTAAATATGACACAAAGCCACAATAGGAGATATTAGTAAGGATGACATTCTTTTGTTACAAAGGGCATTGATGAGACCACATCTTGACTTTTGTGTGCAGTCTTGATCCTCTTGTTTGAGGAAGGAAGTAAATACATTTGTGGCAGTTCAGAGGAGGTTTGCTAGATTGACATCTGGAATGAGTGGGTTGTCTTATGAGGAAAGGTTTGAAGGATTGGGCTTGTTTTCATTTGAGTTTTAGAAGAGTGAAGGGCAATGTGATTGAATTATAGAAGATCCTGAACAGTCTTGGCAAAGTACACATTGAAATAACTCCATGGAGGCTGGTATTCTGTCACCAAGTCACCCTTTATTTACACATAGAGAGTCCTTGACACTGATTCAGCTCCCTCAGAGCCAGCACTCAGAGCAAGCAGAACTCCTGACACTCCTGTTCTTATCTGTCAGCCAGAGGTAGCTGATTAGACCAGATTAACAGCTCTAATCAGGGAACTCATATTCTATGAAGTCCACCTGGCTGATCTCATTACAATCATTACACATGGAAAGGATGTGCCATATGGACAGTAAATCCAACCTGTTCCGCAGACATTTCATTACCCTGCTGGGTAACATGATCAGTGCAGCCTCCGATGAAGCGCCGTTGTGTTTTCCCTCCTGGCTTTTAAACTCTGGAGTCCGTTGAGCTGGATTACCTCACTTCCGGTTTTCCTTTGCAGTGGAGTGTATATGGGGTTGAGTTCTATGTGTTTATTGATGGCTTTCTTTGTGGAGTACCAGGCTTCTAGGAACTCCCGTGCTTGTCTCTGCTTTGCAGAGCAAACACAATGGCGCTTCATCGGAGGCTGCACTGATGATGTTACCCAGCAGGGTAATGAAACGTCCGCAGAACAACAACAAACCAGCTCGGCGAGCCAACCAACCACAACAACCACAATCCGAGCTACAAATCTACTCCAAAACCTTAGTAAATCCAACCATTTTAAAATTAAGGGTCAGTCTTTTAGGATGGAAATGAGGAGAGATCTTCTCTTCCTTAGAGTTGTGGGGATTTGGAACTCTGTCTAAGAAGCTGGTAGACTCAAAGTCATTGTTTTAAAAAAATCCATATTGATTGATTTGCTTCCTATCAAGCTTAGGGCTAGATGGGAATGTGGAATTCAAAACACAAACAGAGCAGCTGTTGATCTTATTGAATGATGGAGCAGGACTGAGGAGTTAAATAGTTTGCTGAAAAGTTTGGTGAAAATGGAGTTTTCAAGGATGTCTTAAAAGAGGAGGTAGAGGGTTATAGACAGAATTCCAGACCTTGGGCCTTTGGGAGTTGCACCATGGCCACCAGTAGCAGAGAAACTAGAAGCAGGGATGGTCAAGAAGTCAGATTGGAAGAATACAGCTATCTCTCAGGTTGAGAGACTAGAGGAGATTGCAGAAATTGGGAGGACAAGCCCTTGCAAGCAATCAAGGATGAACACTTCACATTTGAGGTATTGCTTAAGATTAAGATAATGTAATTCAGTGAACACAGGAAAATAGGATTTTCATTGAGTATTTTAACTTAAATTAATTGTTAATAATTGAAGCCTTATTATGCAATTCCAAATTAACCCATTAAAACATTTTGGTTCTGACAAGATGTCAATATAAAGGTAAAACAGAACTCTCTTAAAGAACAAATGCAAGGAAGTATGATAAAAAGCGATAAATATATTTATAATACAAGGTAGACCTATACAGCTTAGATTGATTGATTTATTAGGTTGGTGAAATTTAATTCCCCTCAAATGTCCTTCATTGGTGGCAATTCTTTCAGAATTCTATCTCAGGAACATCAAGTAGATGACTAGCTAGCGAAAAATGGGGCCTTTAGTATCTTCACTTTTAACCCCTGCATTACCTCAAGTTGTCTTGAATCAAATCTGTTCTAATTTAGTAATCAATTGATTTCATTATTGAATCATTCTGATTCGAGTTTAGCCATTTGCGTACATCATCACATCAGAGGAAACAATGGTGATAATCAATGTCTTCTGTCTGATTTTGTACGAGTTCCCAATCATTACTGAGATCTTGTCTCACTTCTTAAAGACAGAGTTTCTATCTTTGTGAATTGTATCTGATCATATGCTGTTCCCACAGACAGAACCCTACAGCAGCTAATTTGTAAGTTGGATTTTGAAAGCATCTTGCAGATTTTTGAATATTATCTATCCTTAATAATAAAACTACTAGATTAGTAATGAATTCTTCATTCAATCATACCTTAATTAAGTTGCACTATTTAATCAATTGTTTCTGGCTGATAACTAACTATATATTCACTCTTGGGCTTTACTGATGCAGTGATAGTGTCTCTACCATTATTTCATGTTGCCGCCTTCTTCAGGGATATGTCATAACACATCTGAAGACATTTATATAAAAATTTCTACATCCAATTACGTTTGTACATGTGAATAGGTTTGGCAGTAGATTTTTACCACAATTTGGCCATTTTTACCTTAAGGTCACTGTAGTAAGCTGGACCATTAGTAGCATTCAAATTACCTCCCCAATTTTTGTTTCAAACAGAAACAAATATTCTTCTTCCATTATGCCCCTGGTGAAGACAGTTTTAACTCCAGATACCTGAAAACTAATAGTGGAGTTGATGAATATGACCCTGAGCTAGTGCCACACACTGAACAGGAAAGGCAAAACCTCCAGTCTTATGGCTTGTACAAAAGTGATATTGTTATCAATTGGTGTTCTTTGAGGCATATATGACATGGGTCCTCATGTGACTGAACAGGCCAACTCTCAAGATATTGATCTTTGGGCAATGGGTAGAATGTCCCTGTAAGGCCAGGGTGCAGTATTTGCTTCCTTTTCTCTTCTTCCCTGTTGTGGCTCTGCCTCATTATTAAGACACTGGGACTTGAACAAGTTGTCGGAATTCTGAATTAATGGGAGGAGCATGTTATCAATCATTAATATCAATGCCTGCTGGTTGTATGAGTGACCCAAGAGGCGAGACCTATCAGGAAAGCAATTAGGTTGAGAGAGATTTTGGGATGATTCCATACAAATTTTTTGTTTGCTAAGGCGTTTGATAAGGTTAACAGAAGATATTTCCACGTCAGGAATGATCTGTGTCTGCACTGTAAACTGTAATGTAATTCTATGTAAGTTAGTGATTAGAATTCCTTCAGACGTACTGCAGGGGGTGCATTGTTACTTTGTACACGATTATTGTGCAGTGTCTGGAACTTGCAGCTGTTTTTAAAGACTGTTCCCTATTTAGTTTTCCCGATATTTTACACATGCTGTAATAGGACACTGCAGACCCATCAATCAGTTTTTATTGCTGTATATTTGAGCTAGGAGCCAAGTCCTGTACGTTTATTTCAGTCAGGAATGATTTTGCTGATGCACAGTAAGAATGGAGTAATAGGAATGAAGAACAGGCCTAGATAGATCTGGTGCAGCCTGAACAGTTTGTCTCTCCATGCAAACAGCTGGAAGAATAACAAACAGGATTCTGAACACACTAAAAGCTTCATGTGATCATTCAACAGAGAACTAATGTTTAACAGATTCCAAAGAGCAGCCTTGACATCAACGCGATTTCAAAATCACAGAGACTGACTAACGTGTAATTTGTTGCAGACATTCAACAACACTAAAGGACTTTACTGTTATCTTTGAGCAAGCAGTAGCCTGGAGGTTCTGAGTCAGAGAAGATAGAAAAGTTCTTGGTATGTCTCAACAGGGAATTACAGATGAACTGGTGTTCTTTGTAAATGGGCATAAGGTAAGACAAAGTCCATTGAGAGAACTAACACTTAGGGTTTTTAAAATTAATGGTGAAAAGACAAAGGGATTGTTTCTACACCTGACACTAGCTGGCAACTCAGCATCTTAACCAGGCAGTGTTACCGTGACATTGTTTGAATGTCTGTACATGTGAATTCATGTTAGTAGAGCAAGATCTTTTCACTTCCACTGCTGCAGTCTGTTTGTTTAGCGATGTAGCTCCACGAATACTTTCAAACAGCAAATTAACTTTTACCTTCACCCCAAGATGTGGGTTGGGATTCCATGGAAGTCCTGACATGCTGAACCCTATGAGAATTTCCTGGGAAGTTCAAAATTCTGACAAACAAACAATTTCCCTGCTCCTTGGGATCCTGCGAAAAAGTCTCTAGCCAGAGGCAGAAACATTGGGCAGTTCCCGTTTACTTCACTGGATAGTTACCCAGGAAATGTTAAACAGAGAAAACCTATTCTAATTCCTGAATAATGACACAACTGACACCATATTTACTTACATTGAACACCTTGACAACACTCCTGACTGCCCTGAACCACCAACTGACCCTTCTGAACTCTGAATAATCACCAACTCCTCATACTCACAAATACTGCTAATGAACCTCTGATTAGATCCCACCTAGACGGACTATTCTCCCATTACCTGAGTTATCCAAATGAAAACAGATACACTGAACTGGCCTTTCCCACCAGTGAACAAAATGAACAATGGTGAGTTATTGGGAAAATATGGCAAGATAGAAAAATGAGACTCTTAACATTCAGAAAAACAGTCCGATTGTTGAACGCAGGTTTTGAACAACGTGAAGCAAAACCCCCAGTGGTAAGTAGGAGGCCTGTTTGTATGAACTAATATCTCATTAACTATTCTCACTTCATGTATATGCAGTTTGCTAATCTCCCACACAGTAGAAAGAAACTAGACCGCAACAAACTCTGACATAGAAGTCAGAGCAAGTAAGTGGCAGCTCCAGTTTGCTGTTTGCTCTGCTAGACCTTCATCTTGGCCAACAGAATCTTAGGGGCTCTACTATTCAATGAGGTCGTCGCTGATCTGATAATCCTCAACTCCATTTTCCTGCCTTCTTACCATGACCCTTGATTATTTTGCTGATTAAAAATCTGTCTGTCCCAGCATTAAATATACTTGACAACCCAGCCTCCACAGGCTTCTTCCACAAAGCTCTCCACATAATCACCACACTCCAAGAGAAGAAAGTCTATCTCATCTCTGTCTTAAATGAATGATACCTACTCCGAGATGTTGCCATCTGGTCTTAGACTCTCCCACAAGGGGAAACAAACCCTCAGCAGCTATCCTGTAGCGCCTCCTAACAATCTGTATGTTTCAATAAGATTTCCTCTTATGCTTCTAAACTCCAATTAGTACAGACCCAACCTCCTCAAATTTTCCTCATACAAAAATCCCTCCTTACACAGGATCAACGTAGTGAAACTTCTCTGGACTGCCTCCAGTGTCATATATCTTTCCTTACCTAAGAAGACCAAATGTGTTCACAATATTCCAGGTCTGGTCAAACTAATCCCAGCATAGTTTTACCAAGACTTCCCTAATTTTATGCTTTGTTTCCTTCAAGAAAGGACAGCATTCAATTTGCTTTCCCTATTACCTGCTGAACTTGGATGCTAAGTTTTTGTGAGGAGAGTGTTACATTGGTGGTTTTCCAGTCCTCAGGAACTTTTCTAGAATCTACAGATTCTTGGAAGATTACTATCAGCGCATTCACTGTCTCTGTAGCTATTTCCTTTAATATTCTAGGATGCAAGGATGGGATCCAAGGGATGTATTGGCCTTGAGCCCAATTAGTTTTCCTAATACTTTTTCTTTAGTGATAGTTATTGCATTTATTTCCTCTCCCCACCCCACTAATGCTCCTTGATTATTTAGTATTTCTAAAATACTGTTAATTTATTCTGCTGTGAAGACAGTTGCAAAGTATTTAATTGGTAAGTATCTGGGAAATGATTAAGGTTTATCTCATTTCTAAGACTCAAAATATTATTGCAACTGGTAGTAATGTTAATTAATATGTATAAAACCATAACTAAATATCAAGTTGAGCACATAATGACCTAATTCCTTAGAACACATGATGATGGGACACGTGATGTGTCACAGTTGCAGTATGTGGGAGTTCATGGATAAATGTTTGGTTCAGAGCAAACATGCTTGTTGCAAGTATTTGAAGTTCAAACAGCTTGAGCTCAGACTTAATGAGCTGGAGCTGATTTGCAGACACTGTGATGCATCAGAGCGGGGGAGAATTACATGGATTATTTTGTACCAGCAAAAAGATGCACTTCTTAGGTTTGGATTGTCTGAATAGTCAACGTTCAGGGACAGGTGAGTGTGACTGTGAGTGAGACAGGTAAGGGACTCAATGGCAGGAGTTCCACGTAATCGTCCAACATCTGTGAGGTTCTGCTAGTCTAGATGAGAGTGAGACGCAAGTTGAATGACCATGACACCATTGTCCAGGTAGCCATTTGGAAGAGGGTGTGGGGTGTGTGAGTGAAAAGAATGTATTGGTAGTAGAGTACAGTACAGTGAGGCAAGTAGACTCCGTTCTCTGCAGTAAAGAGTATGAATCCAAACAGCTGGGTTGCCTGCTTGGTACTAGGGTTCGGGACACTTGTTCTGTGCTGGAGAGTAACTTTCTATAGAAAGGGGAGGATACAGTCATTGTTCATGTAGGTACCAAGAACATAGTCACGAAGGAGTTTCTGTATTGCCAGTATGAGCAGTTAGGCATCAAATTATTGAGCAGAACCTCAAAAGTCATAATCTTGCATTATTAGTTGAGCCATTTGCAAATTGGCATAGGACAAATCAGATTAGTGAAATGAATGCATCACTCAAACACTGGTGAAGGAGAAGTGGGTTCTGGTTCATGAGGCATACACATTAATACTGGGGAAAATGATATCTCTATAGATGGGATGCCCCCACCTCAACTGTGCTGGGGCCAGTGTTCTTGTCAACAGCATAACTAGAGAAGTAGAGACAATTCTAACCTGAATAGTTGGGAGATGAAATTTGTGAAGATAAGATAAAGCAAAGAGTAGAGTCAAGGCAACTATTAATTTAGGAAATGATAAACAGACTGTAAAAGTAAGAGATAGAGAGTGTGAATTGAAGACGCAACCATACAAATAAGTCTAGAATTTACAAACAGTAAAAAGGATAAAACTAAAGACTCTGTATCTGAATGCACATAGCATTCAAAGCAAAACAGATGAACTGAGAATGTAAATAGAAAGGAATAAGGATGACCTGGTAGCTATTACAGAGACATGGCTGCAGGATGATGTGAACTGAGACCTGAATTTTGTAGTATATAGGACATTTAGAAATGATAGTAACATAGAAAGTGGTGAAGGGATGGCTTTGTTCGATAATGATGGTATTAGCACAATAGAAAGTGATGACCTATGTCCAGTATGTCCAGGAAATAAAAAAAAAATGTGGAAATGGAAAAGTACAAAGTAAAAGGTCACTTTTGAGAGTGATGTACTGGTCCCCTAACAGGAACCATGTAGTGGGATGGGGTGCAAAAGAAGAAATAATGAGAGCTTTTTCAGAAAGGCACGGCAATAATCATGGGAGATTTTATTCTGTAGCATTTCCGTGGAAAAGTTGGATGGGCTAAAGTAGCCAAGATGAGGAGTTCGTAGAATTTTTGCAGGATAGTTCCTTAGATCAGCAGGCTCTAGAGCTGATCAGACAGCAGATTATAGTAGACCTTCTATTGCATTATGGGATGATCTTAATAAATGACTTCATGCTGAAGGTGTGCCTCAGCAGCAAGCATAATATGATTGAAATTTACATATTTTGAGGGAGAGGAGAATGGATCCCAATCTAGTTCACTAAAAAAAAATGGGCAGTTAAGATGGCATTAAAGCAGAGCTGGTTGAATTGATTAAGCAAATTGGGGTAACTGGTGGGTAAATAGAGATGCAGTGGCAGACATTTAAGGGAATACTTCAAAATATACAGAATAGACACGTTCCAACAAGTGGGAAAAATGCCATGGCACTGACCCACCATCCATAGTTAACTAGAAATGTTAAAGATAGTATCAAATTGAAAGAAAAGCATAGAGTTTTGTATAGACAGGTGGCAGATTAAAAAAAAACATTGGACAGGTATAAACATCAGTGAAGAATGACCAAAAAGAAAGATTATGAGAGAAAGATAGGCGGATATGGAGATTAAGGCTGGGCCTCTGCCGTGGAAAGGAAACTCAGGAACCTATTTGTTGGGATTGGGGCTGCAGGCGGAGGGGAAGGGAAGTGGCAATTGTAAAATGGGGTATCAGTATCTGCAAGTGGGGTGATATGATGAAGCTTGGATGGGAATGGGGTTATATGGAAGAGACTGGATGAGATATTAAAGGATATGAGGAGCAAGCTGGATGGGATTCAGAAGATTGTAGCACAAAGGCAGCCATTTGAACAACACTGTGCGCCAGCTTGTTCAAGTTTCAATCCAATTCCCAGCTCTTTCCTCTTACCTGACATTTTTCACTACATATATTTGATTCTCTTTTGAAAGATACAATTACCAACAGCCAATCAGGCAGCATGTTACAACTCTAAACTGAGACTGCACAATAAGGTTTTTCTCATTAGTTGTGTAGGATAAAGATTAAATCCCATTATAGTAATGGATGGGAAGTGTAGTGCCTGCTGACGTGAAAACACACTTAGAATGAGGACTGAGCTATCAGGAACGTTCTCTCCTGACTAAGTTTGAATATAATCTATATGGTAAGAAGATGTTCCTGCTCACCAGTGTGAAGGCAGACTTTCCTCTCAGACCCCTGGAGAGGTTTGTTATGGTTCCATACATGAAACCCCAAATCATTAAGTTCCTGGATGAGGAGGGATGAACAGGCTCCTTGCCTTTATTCACCTGCGCCCCCACTGGTCACAACAAAGTTTAATAATGAATTCCTTTTCTTATGGATACTTATATCCCAGACCCAATTGAACTTACATTTTAAATGGAACCAATTTAGCCCAGCTTTCATGAGTTAACAAATGAGTGAGCTTACTGCTAAATGTGAGAAGAATTACTTATGCAATATACATACACATGAAATAAAAATAAGAATGAATCAAAAAAGAAGAAAAAAGTTTGAGATATACAGATCAGCTGCTTGGTTGTCAAGAGCAGATAGTTGAACATTGACCCTGTTATGGTGGAGGTTACTGGTAGCATTGCCATAGCTGGTTGAACAGCTGATTTTTGAAATTCTTCATTTTGTACACTGATTGAAGTTCAATTGTCCTGATTTTCCAGGGGATAATTCTTCAACCGATCTTCATAGTGACCTTCACAGCAAGCTAACCCTTGAACCCATGGTTGTACACACAAGAGCATTCAGTCTCTTTAGTTAACTCCAGCAGAGTTGAAACTAGCTTTTTTTAAACCCTTGCCCTTATACATCAAAGGGAAAAACAACATGTTTTGCAACGTAATCTGCAGGAGATGGTTTGCGGTTCAGCAGAGGGTGATCGACCCTTGTTATCTTTGTAGCTGCAAGAGATCATAGTCCAGTATGTTTGAATCTTCTTTTAATACCCTATTAGTTCCACACAAAAACTTGTATACCTGTAATCATGTTGTCCCTGGTACAGTTTTTTTAAAAAAAAAAAACATTTTGGAATCAAGGTCTAAAAAATGCCTGTGACATTTTGGGGTTCCAACCTGTCATTGTAACACAATGTATCCGAACCTAACACAGCACAATAAGGATTTTCCTCATTGGTTGTGTAGGATAAAGGTTAAGTTCCTTTATAGTAATGAATGGGAAATGTAATGCCTGCAAGTTCAAACATTTGTCACAGTTGAGGTAGCTCATCACTGCGTTGGCATGATATTTGACCTCAAAACCCTGGATGAAAAGAGATTCCTGTTTACGATCACAATCCATCGTGCTGAATATGAGGTTGGTTGTACTATGTTAAGTCAAATTATCGCACTGCCATTGTGTTTTTTGAATGTTACCCAAGACCTCTGAATTTGTGAATGAAAAGAGAAAATGCATTTTATGGAGTTCTTTTTTCAGAGACTGTACTTATGAATTTTCCTTAAAGCTGTACATTAGTGAAGTTGCGGCACAGGAGCTGGAGGAGAAAATTCCTGGTGGGAAAAGGCCACTGTCTCTTCAGATTGTTAATGCAAAGTCTGAGCTCTCATTAACACTCACAGTATATTTTCTCTCCCTCCCTCTTTATCTCCCTCACCTCCGTTTCTCTCTTTCTCTTACTTATTTCTCTATATTGGGTTCCCACTCTGTCTCCTCTCTCTCTTGCTCCTTTTGTTTATACTTCTCTCTCTCTGAGTCCCTCTTTCTCTCCCTCCCCTCTTCATTTCCTTCCTCTGCTCTCTTTTTCACTCTGTTTACATCTCTTGTGCTCCTCCTGCCTGCTTTTCTGTCCCTTTGTCTGCGTGTGTTGTCCTTCCTCTCTCTCCATTTATCATTCATCCTCTCTCTCTTGCTCTTGTTCTCTCTCACTCTCATGTTTCCTCCCACGTTGTCATCTTGTCTTCTCCTCTCATCCTTTCTATTTTTGCAGGTCAGAGAACAGAATGCAGACCCAGAATTGATGTTGCTGCCCTATCTCAGGAAGACGCGTATCCTTTTGCTCTGCAAGTCAGCATCACGTTGCAAAATGGGAACTCACACTGGTTCCTATGTTGATCAAGAAAGTCTGTCTAGAAATCATTGAAGAACTAGCTTATAGTGAGAGGCCATTGTCTTGATTCAAAAGGATGCAATTTAAACAAATTAACATCCATTAACAAAAAGCAAGTCAGGATATCGTTTCTCAATCACTCAGTGATGCCAGTTGATGTAGTTGATATGGTTGACTTTTAACTGTGATAATGAGATTAGCTCTTAACCATTTTCTGAAATGGCCAACAAGGCACTCAGTTCGAGGCCAATTAGAAATGATCAGCAAATACTAACCTTGCCGGTGACATCAACATCCCATAGAATACACTTCAAAAATATATAGCACCTTTGGGTTAGTAAAACATCCTGCTTTTAATCATGCTCCCATGAAACAATAAAATGTAGCACCAAGCACTGCGATTTGGGGCTCTTACTCATCCCTGATTTTACCTGTCACGCAATTGATGGTTGTACCTTTGACTGTCTGTGTGCTGTTTTATGTGTCCCTTTGCCTTTATGACACTTTACCTTAATGGACTCCAAGTGCTATGTACATATGAAGCTGCAACTCCACTCACTTGTCTGTCTGGTTGGGAATATAGAGGCAGCACAAACTGAAAACAGTTGCCCCACTCTAATGTTTATTTTATAACTTTTGATGTATTTTATTGTTTTAAATAAGATAATCACACAGTTAATCCTTAAGGAGTGATTGATTCTTAGATCAATATTATTAATATGACATGATGAACAGCAGTAGACATTGTTGATTGTTTCAAAGCTTTAATCTACAATGTAAAGGATCTATGACAAGCCCAAAGAGAAACAGTAAAGGATAATCCCACAGACCAGTTTTGTGGAGTAGTGAGTATAATCTTTGCTGTAAAGAAAACAACAGGCAGATAGCCCAAAAAGGAAATAAAAATTGCACAAACTGGATACTAAAAACAATAGTTACAGAACTGAATTAGAGCTGCAAGAAAGCTCCTTAAGAAGCTAGAACAAACCAGAGAAAACATTTGAGGCTTGAGAAACCTTTCCTGAAAGTCAGGATTTTTTTAAAAATCAAAAATCCTGCCTTTGCCATTTGAAAATGGGAAAAAGATGTGAATCCACCACTTTATTTTCAGTTAAAGAAAAACTAAAAACGATATTCCTTTGATTTTTATGAAGACTGGGCAGATTTAAAATCCTTGAACACATTTCTGAAAAGATGAGCTTTTTGCAGCAATAAGGTAAAGTTGCCATAGTCTTATCAGACCAAAGAATTTTAAAAATACAGCTTTTCCCAAGGAGAAAAATGATGAAGCAACAATATGAGAAATTAATGTGTGTGCCAAATTAATCGCAAGCAAAAGCAAGGGAAAAGGCATTATTTCAGAATATTCACAAAATTTCTTATTTTGACCTGGAACTCAACATGCCTATCCAAATTTAAAATGTTCAGAGCTAGGATTTCTGGACTTGCATATGTCCAATGCGGAAAAGCAAGTCATTAAAATTTGCTTAGTAGTTAAGATTGAAGGATTACATAGACTTAATACATCAGGATTAACAGTCAAAGAACTAAATGATCTCCAAAAGATATAAACCATGCTGGAAGACCAATTCAGAGCCAGGTTAAACTTCTGTATTCATCAACTCGAATTCATGTCATTTTGACAAAAGGCTTATTGACACCATGCAGCACTTTGTGAGCAGATGCTGAAAAAGGATTTATATGATTTTTCAATCAGGGAACTAGCAAATAGAATTCAAAAACAGAAGTTGCTGGAAAAGCTCAGCAGGTTTGGCAGCATCTCAGAGGAGAAATCAGAATTAACGTTTCGGGTCCTCAGTTCTGAAGAAGGGTCACTGGGCCTGAAACGTTAACTCTGATTTCTCTTCACAGATGCTGCCAGACCTGCTGAGCTTTACCAGCAACTTCCATTTTTGTTTCTGATTTACAGCATCCTCAGTTATTTTGGTTTTGTTTTTAACAAATAGAATAGTTGAGTTGGTCATTGCATCCATTCCCAAAGGAGCTTTCCAAAGAGGTTTGGTATATAAACTGGAGGCATAAACTGTAGGGTGAACAGCTACTGAAGAATGGACGTCAGTACAAAGCAATCCTTGCAGGTTAACAGAGCTTGCAGGTCCCAGGCACAAATGTGATGCTTGAAGCGACCAATAGAGCACGTACACATAGTCAGATATTTGGAAAGTTTGTCTTTCTGCATGCACCAAGGAGGTGCACAGCTTTCAATCAATTTTGTGGGGCATGTGGTAGAAAAACCATTGGCAGGGCAGTACACCAGACCAGAGGCTAAGAGAAGTTAGCTCAGTTGGCTGGCTTACAGCTTCTCTAGTCTTTGCTGAAGTAATGTGATAACAAACCGGCCCGGAACTGACTATCCCTCCAGCCACCAGAATGAACGTAGCGTCCCATTGTCCAGAGCATCACCTTAGATCCACTAACCCAGTATTCATCTGTAATCTTTACTGTCCAGTCAGATTTTCCAAGCCTGTTTGCAAGTAGTAATATATAATTGTGAATTTCAATTGAGACTTTCCCTTGACCTGTGTGCTTTCAGTCAAGCTAACAGGAACTAAGTATGGCTGTGGTGGAGGAGGCTGTGGATCGTGCACTGTGATGATTTCCAAATATAACGCCCAAGAAAAGAAGATCCTGTATCCTTACGTTGTGTTTAAACACTGTCATCGTGGGATCCTCCATTGAGATAGAGCAGACTGAACCAGGGACAACCCAGTTCTGTAAATCAGTGCAAAAGGAAAAGGAAGGAAAAGGATCGACCAGAATCAGAACAGCGTCAATGAACACCCTAGACTGAAACACTGAATAATGAATAATGAAAGATTTTCTTTGCCTAGATGCTCGAGGAACATGAAAATCTTGTGTCCAAAATACTTGCATCACACTTCAGATATCACATGATGAGACAGAGAGAACCAGACAGGGAGTAACAGAGGGAAAGTGAGATGGAGAGAGAGACGGACAAGTAGGAGAGGTAGCCAAATTGAAACAGAGACATTGAGAGAGACCAAGGGTGAAACTGTAACAGACCTGTTTGCAATTAAAAGGATCTTTTCTGTAGCTCTTTAACTAGGCTGCGGGCATTAACTTCTTAGCTCCAGGTTTTCTGACCGATCGCAGGATACAGTTATGATGTAAAGCTGCACACAATCAACGAAGGCTCTCGATTTAAAGGGACCTTACAAGGGTTAGATTTACTACAAAAAAGCTCACTGCTGAACCAAAATGAAGGCAGAGATGAAAGGAGACTCAGGAAAGTTGTCCTTTTTTAAAATTCTCTGCTGCAGGTCATATAGGAGGAGCTCAGAACCAGCAGATAGATTATCTCCTCCGTGAACAGGAGGAGGAAGCCAAGAATCCAGTGTATAAAGTGTGGCTGGAAGTAGTGGAGGTTGTGAGTAGTAGGAATGTGATCGGGACCACAACCTGATTCACTGTAGTAAAAGGTTTCATGATCTTTTCTTATCCAGAAAGTCGAGTGTCTTTCCCATCTCCATTAATCACTCCGACATCCGTATCATTCTCCTGCACAGTGTTCATCTGACCAACATTTCTTGCAATGAACACCTTCCTATCTCTCCACGGACCTTCTCAAAACTCCACCTGAATGGATGACGCTCACGTTCACTTTCATCCTATTGTTTTTCACACTTTGCAGCCATCCTCAAAAATGATCATTTAAGTCTTCAGTATAAATTCTACTTCTCATACTCATATCTGTGCCTAATGTCATCATAGAAGAGAGCGCTTCACTTGGGAGATGCAGAAAACCAGTGGCAGGAAACTTGACTGCACTGGAGGAAGACATCTTGGTGATTGGAAGGTGGCATAGACAGGGTCCTGTTGCAGCATTAGGTATTGAACTTTTACTTGGCACTTTGTACTCACTCATATTGAATTAATACCAGTACTAATCAAAGTGTCGTGATAGGCACTATGTTGATTTTTGTAACCTTTTCCCATGTCAGCACTAACTCATCTCTCTGATCTCTCGCAGGTCTGTCAAGGCTGCTAAGGAGTTATGCTGGAGGATGCTAAGGGGGTTCTGGAGGGAGGGAGGAGGATGGTCTGTAATGCTGACTCATGCAGATTCTCCATTAGCTCACATATTCACAGCTTGCAGCAGCACAGATAGGCCAGGCTGTCACATAGTAAGGAGCACATCATGTGAGCAGGAAACAGGGTCAGCAGTGGAGAGATCCATCAGAAGCTGCCGAAGATCTCCAGCTCTATTCAGCTGGCTGTAGAGAGTTTGGACTTATTAGTGCAAAGGGAACTTATGCAACAGAGATGAGAATGTGTGTTTCTCCCTGTGTGTCCCAAAGCAGTGAGCATCCTGGGTGAGAGAGATTGGAGGAGTTGCTCTCAGACATGAATACCATGATGTCTTGGGCATTTATGCTGCTCTGTGCCTCCTTGTGAAGAGTGCAGAGAGAATCAGACAGTTCCATCCACAGACTCCATGCTAGCCCAGATCAACAGTCTTCTTACCATGACTGCCACTTCACACAGAATGGAGCAAACTCTCACCATGGTGGTTTAGCATCTCACTGATGTGCAGCTACATGCTCTCCAGCTGCTTTCCAAAGGAAAGTGCAGGAGAAACATGAAAGGGGGGATGCAGAAACGGCTTGTAGTAGTGGGAGCTCTTAAGGTGCTCCCACTACTCACCCCTGGTCACTCCCTCAGCTGCTGACACAGAGACTTCCTGTCCCAATGATGGAGTTTGCCTCTGCACAGGTGCTGGTGGAGCAATTTCTGATATGGCACTCATGGGCTCCAAATGTTCTCTTAGGGCCTCTTATCTGTTTGAGTAAGGAAATGAGCAGCCTGCTTGCAGCTCTGCTGAAACCATACGCATTGTGCCATGCCAGAGCTACCGTATAGGAAGTGGATGAAAAAGACTTAATCATTGTACCAAGGTGATTGGACCAGGTGGCTCAGTGGTTAGCACTGCTGCCACACAGCACCAGGGACCCAGGTTTGATTCCAGTCTCGGCCGACTTTCTGTGTGGAGTTTGCACATTCTCCCTGTATCTGTGTGGGTTTCCTCCGGGTGCTCTGGTTTCTTCCCACAGTCCAAAGATGTGCTGGTTAGGTGGATTGGCCATGCTAAATCGTCAGTAGTATTCAGGGATGTGTAGATTAGGTGGGTTATAGCAGGTGGGTCGTGGTAGGATGTTCTGAGAGTTGGTGTGGACTTGTTGGGCCGAAGGGCCTGTTTCCACATTGTAGGGATTCTATGATTCAGTTGCGTGTATATGGCAATGTTAATCATGCTGTATTAAGGTTTATTACAATGAATGGTGGAATTTGATTTGAGATTCAAATTCTTTTGGCCTGGACTTTGTTGCAAACGCCATTCTCCTTGAACAGTAGCCTTCAGGTGAATGTTATGATCAGGTTTGACAAGAAGGATGAGGTGTGAATACGATGATTGAATTGTTGAGTGTCAGAATGAATTGTGTTTGGTAGGGGAAGGGGGCCGGTTGCCCACACATGCCACACACACCACACATATGCACTCAGAAAAGAGTGCCTCGATGTTGAGGGAGTGGAATTTCCTGTGATTAGTGGCTGAACCAAGAGTACCTTGATTGTCACGTGTGAGCAGCCACTGTAGGGTAGCTGGCAGCCTTCTGTGTTTGACTGGTCACGTCAGTGGCTAAGGTTCACATAATTGGCTTGGAAAACAGCCCCTTGTTCTTGATTTTATCTGTATTCCGTGATCTTTTTCATTTCTAACTGAACTGCAGCATCATCTACAAGGTGCACTTGTCTATAGCAAATTGTGAAATACTAGTGATGTCACCTGTGGATCCCTGAATGGACCCTGAGGAAAAGAAATAGATGACCGAGGTGATCTTAACTACCACTGGCAATGTATTCTCAGGTAGCCCTCTTGGAAAGAAATCTTCTTCCAGGGACTTCACAAATGTCAGCTATGACCAACCACAAAAGCGTCAGCCTCCTGAAGCAGTACTGCTGTCATATTGAGGAAAGTCAACCTCTGTATATCGACTTTCAGGGTCAGTTCTTTCAGGCTCAGACTTGATATCTATTTCCTCTGTCCTGTGGAGCTGCATGTTATGGTGTTTTTGCTACTCCTGGTTCCTGGTGCTGCTGCTCATCAGTTGCTGCTCCTGTTCTTGTCAGAGGATCAGTTTACTGTTAACGTACATAACTTACTTCTCTGCTGCAGTGAAGGCTGACAACAGGGCCATTGAGATGAAGGCGAGTTGTCTCCAAAGTGGCTGAAAGCATTTCCACACTCTGTGAAATTACCACAATACAGTAACTTCAGGTTGTCAGAACGCAAGCGCGAGCAGAAGCCTTTCACTGCTGCTGGCTATAGCATGCTCTTTTTTTTAGAGACTTGTGAGTTTCACAATTCAATATGCCCCATTGTGTTCGCATGCCATTGGCCCTGGCAGGTCTCTCAGATTTTGGAAATCCCATGTGCTGTCTGTTAATGGCTGGAAGCCGAGATAAATTCTCAGTTAATATTCTATTGAATATTCCTGGTCGTTATCCAAAAGCCCTCCACAGTGTTTCCCCACTCAACTGCAAATCCGACCAGATTAAGTTTAAGATCATAAGACCATAAGAAATAGGAGCAGAATTAGGCCATTCGGCTCATAAGTCTGCTCTGCCCTTTGATCTTTGTTTCTTAACCCCATTCTCCTGCCTTCTCCCTGTAACCCTGGATCCCCTTACCAATCAAGAACTGATTTGGCTCTGTTTAATTACACGCAATCATGATGTGTTTCTCAACCCAAAACCACTTTTTGCATTTTTAAACCCATAACCGCACCAAACATATGCCTGACTTCGGCCGTTATAATTTTGACCAGAGAGAGAGAAACCGGATAGCAGAAATAGGAACAGATATGTGGAGAGAGAAAGGAGTCAAGAAATGGCATGACAAACTGAGAAGAAGGCATAGAAAAAGAGAAAAAAAACATGAAAGTGGAGACAGACAGAGATTTGAGGAGAGACAAAGTGAGAGAGAGTGTGACAGAGAGCAACAGCGATAAAAGGACAAATGAAATGAAAGGGGTGAGAGAGAGATTGTGATGGATTTGTTGAGAAAGAAAAGGGAGATCCAGAGAGAGTGAAAAGGAGAGATGTTGTAGTTCTTCTGGAGATTGACAGCTGCTTGTCCATGTCAGTTGCTTCTGATGTTTCAGTCTGCACTGACAGTCGGTGCACTGTGCCAGGATTCTCACATGGAGAGTGGACAGATAGAATTGGAGCGAAGAGAGCATTTCACGAAAGAGTTACACAATTAAGGTTAGTTTCAAAGCAAATCCAGATTTCCTGAGTTTTGATTGAGCTGTTGTTGCTAGTGTTGTTTCCTTTACTGTACCTGAAAGCCATTTCTCTGTTAATGCCTGCCTGACTCCTCTCTGCATGCTTCATGGTGCTGCAGTGACCACTGTGGAGGGGATTGGCAGCACCAGGACCAGCATTCACCCAGTGCAGGTGAGTATGGGCTTGCAGGAGGGTAACTGTGCAGCAGAAGATCTTGACAGATTAAACTCTCCAAAATTTTGAGCTTCTGCGTCCATTGTTTCTGCTAAATTGACCAGTGATGGGTGAGGCTGGAGGGATTAATTCAGGAATATCTGGGGCAGCGAGTGGTAAAGTTGATGAGACAGCAAGTCTCTTTCAATGAAAAGATCGGGAATGTTTCTGATTAAGGGCACTTTGTTTATGAAATGTCTTGTACACTCAGGCACCTCACACTGCTACTGGTGATAGAGAGAACTCTCAGTATATTGACATCGCCAATATTTGTTGTCTATCTCTGGTCACTCTAAGAAGGTGGGGGTAGTGACAGTAGACCTGCTTCTTGAACTGCTAGGAGACATCTGACACATGTGGATAACTTCATGGGCAGTTAAGGATCAAATTCATTCTTGTAAGAATGGAGTCACGTGAGCATGGTAGGTTTCCTTCCTTGGACGGCATTGCTAAACAAGTTGTATTTTAACAACACAGTTTTAGTCATTTTTATTGATGTCTCTTAGACAGAACTCAAATTATCAAAATATTACAGTGGGATTTAAATGCACCACCTCCAAATTACTAGAGCAGTAAAATAACTTCACACTATCATGACCACTTTTGCAGGTGGAGAGATTCCAATCAGATCAGATTTGTTGCAGAAATGTTTTAAATTTTCTTAACCCGGTGGTACTGGTGTTCGATTGTATGTTTAATGTCTTCAGATTCCCGAAGTTAGAAATAATCACACTTTAGAATCAAAAAATACTGGAGACAATGGAATTGTGATAATGAGATAAATAGCAATCCAGAAGCCTGAGGTAATGCTTTGAGGCCCCACTAGAGTAGCTGGGGGAACTTAAGTTCACGCATAAAAACTGGAATTGAAAGTTAGTCTCAGTAATGGTAACCATGAAACTATTATCAAATGTCGTAAAGCCCCAAGTGGTCTACTCATGTCCCTTTAGGAAAGAAACCTGACGTCCTACCTGCTCTGGCCTACATGTGATTCCAGGCACACAACAATCTGGTTAACTATTAACTGCTTGCTGAAATGGCTGAACAACCAATCAGTTCAGGAGCAATTAGTGATGGGCAACATATACTGGCCTTGTCAGAGGCATCCAAATCCCATGAAAGAATAAAGAAAAAAAAAGTTCTGAACAGTTTTCTGTGGCTGGTAGACCAATACATTGCTACTTAACAACTGGCTGCAGTGTAGCATGGAAGTGTGCTATCCCAGTATATATGTATTTACATGATAATTAGATTCTAGCTGTTCATGGGTAACATAGGTAATTACCAGTGTGATACTAAGCCATTCAGATCAGGATGGTTCCAGATTTATCACTGTGACCTCGGCCTCTCTGAGCCAGCCAACTGTTATGAAGATCGATGACCTGATATAGTGTCCCAGGTGTTGTGTGTCCAGAGGTCAACAAGTTCAGCTAGGTCCTTGACAGTGGAGTACATCAGAATCCAATAACTAGGGCACGTTGTGCTTGAATCGGGTAGCAGGGTCACTGTACTCAGGTCAAGGACTCTGTGCTTGGCTTGGGAGGTGGGGCTGCTGTGCTAAGGTTGGGGACAGGGTTGTTGTGCTTGGGTTTGGGTGAGACCACTATCCTGAGGGGACTAGGCTCCTGAGGCCCGGTCAGGGCCAAGGTCCTGGGCCTGGACCTTGAGCAGCACTGGTGCCTGTGATTTCGGTCCGATGGCCCGAAACACAGCCCAAAAGCAGTGCTGCAGTATTCTGTGTGGCCTAGCACCCTCTGACAATTGACCTCAATGTCCCTGGCCTAGGGCAGGGGGAAATATTCAGCCTGAAAGAGCTGCTTCATTCCAGGCTAAGTATATACTAACAAGAATGAACGTTAGGGGGAACCAAAGCCTTAGGTAATGAAGGAGGTAGAAATTATGATGAGACAAAAAAAGGTGTTTGATGCATGTTGGATGAATATGTGAAGTGAGAACTAGATCACATACAATAAGTTGAAGTTCAAAGTGGAGAAAGAGTAAGGAATTGCAAAGAGAGAATCAGAATAGAATGGCAGCTAAGGTGAAAAGGAACTGAGATATTTTCTACCAACATGTAAATAATAAGTGAGTATGACAAGGTCATGTAGCTACCTTTATGGACAAATAAGGTGATTTTATGCATGGAGGCACAGGAGAGTACTGTAATCATAATGATTACTTTGTACTGGTGTTTACTAACAGGATGCTAACAAAATATCAGGAGAAATGAAGATGGTAAAGCTGATGGATTGTGTGAAAATTGATTGGCAGAGTATACTGGAAAATGCATCAATATTTTCTGATGCATACAGTTGATATGTTGGTGAGTGTCGATGGCTTGTACTCAGGTTGCTAAAAGAAGTGGGGATGGAGATAGCATAAAGACTTGCCATAATCTTCCAGTGTTCCCTAAATATGGGGGAGAGGTGCCACAGGATGGGAGTGTGTGAAATGTGAGAGGATATAAGCACATTCCTAGCATCTACAAGTGAGTTAGTTTAACATCAGTGGTTTCAGAAACCATAACCAGTGGGAAAAATAATCAACAGGAACTGAAAGGTTTGAGTTAATGCATATGCCTCCTATACACCGCACCTGTACCTCCTATTACCTCTGTCCCTATACATAGCATCCCAATAATCCTCCCCTAGACACCTCCCCCCCTACACCTACTCTTATACACTAATTATCTAAACACCCACTCTCGATACAGCCTATTCACATTGACTCTTAGGTGCCTGCCCCTTTACAGCCCATCCTGCCCCTTTTTACTGCCCTCTCTTGCAATCTGTCCCATTTAAATCTTGCTCTCTTTACTTCTCTACCTTCTGCTCCTTTTACGCCTTCCCCCACTTTGCATTGTTTAATATCCACATTACTTGCTGCCTCATTTACGCTCGATATCTTTTTCACCTTGTACTCTTGTTATGGCCACATATTTATACCCATCACTTCTATGCCCCACCTTGATTTTACTTCCCACTGACTTCAATGGAAAGATTGTAAAACTGATGCCCCGTTGATCCTGTCAGTTTCTTGATAGTTCTTTAATCATGAATGTGATGAATTCTTAATGCCCTCAGGCAACTTCTAATGGGCAATTAGTACTGGGCATGTCAGCAATATCTACACTCCTGTCCAGAATATCAGTACTTCAGCATTTGGTTTCAGTTGATAAGCCACAGAAATCTTTACTAAGTGGAAAGCAGCAGAATGAGGGAGTGACCTAGGTGTAATTGTGTGACAGATGTCACAGAGAGATTGCAGACAAGCTACAATGGATGTGAGGATGGCACAGGACAGATGAAGGTGGCACCGTGTAGCATCTCTCCTGGCAAGAGTGGCTCCAAGCTGCAGATGCGAGAAAAAATTGTTGATGAGAAGCTATAAGCCGAATGATGTGGTGGGGATTAAGTTGAACCTCAGGGAGTCTAAAATCAGTTTAGCAAGGTCATGAGAATGACTGACCTCCTTTGCTAAAGTCAGGACCACAACAACCATGCAAAGGTTCAAGAGGCTGGTTGCTAGTTTGTTATCCACAAGTTATCACAGATTCGGTTGTGGACTTAATGGGCATTTAGGCAGGTGAAGTATCACTATCTATTTCACGTGTTGCCCGATTTTTATTTCCTCTTCCACAATTACAGTTGAACGATGTCAATGTTGGAGCCAATGAGGGTTAAACTATTTCATTGTTGTTAAATGTTGCAAGCAAATACATATCCACATTGTTCTTTATCTTTCTCTTACTCTGTAATTCTCCCTTCCACCTCTTTCTCCAGGAGTACATTGCCAAGACACATGGCTCTCAGTGTGGGTTCTGCACTCCAGGAATGGTCATGTCCATGTACACCTTGCTGAGGAACAATCCAACACCCAGCATGGCACAGTTACAGCAGTGCCTTGCAGGTAAGAATGCATATCACCATACTTAAGCTTTGTGCCTTCTGATTCACATCCTAGCTTGAGAAATAGCATCTGGAACAACTGCATTAACTTGAGACACTCTTGATAATTTACTTTAATTTTGCAAGTCTCTTCCATCTGACAAAACTAGAATATTGCAGGTGTCCGTTATACCACAGTTTGTTTCAAACTAGAAGAGATTGGGACATGCTAACAGCAAAGTTTTCACTGATCATGAAATTAACAGTTTTCATTATCATAGAATCCCTACAGTCTGGATGCAGGCCATTCAGCCCATCAACACCGACCCTCCAAAGAACATCCGACCCAGACCCCCTCATCCCTGTAACTCTGCATCTCCCATGGCTAACCCACCTCGCTTGCACATCCCCAAACACTATGGGCAGTTTAGCGTGACCAATTTACCTAACCTGCACCTCTTTGGATTGTGGGAAGAAACCGGAACACCCGAAGGAAACCCTTACAGACATGGGGAGATTGTGCAAACTTCACACAGACAGTCACCTGAGGGTGGAATCAAACCCAGGTCCCTAGTGCTGTGAGGCAGCAGTGTTAAGCACTGAGCCACCATGCTGTCCTAAGGCATTATCCCAAGGCATAATACAATAAGACCATAAGATAGAGGGGCAGATTAGGCCAATTGGCATGTCTGCTCTGCCATTCGATCATGACTGACATGTTTCTCAACCCCCATTCTCCTGCCTTCTCCCCATAACCTTTGATCCCATTACTAATTAACAACCTATCTATCTCTGTCTTAAACACACTCAATGACCTGATCACCAAAGTCTTCTGTAGCAATGTTCCACGGATTAACCACCCTCTGGCTGAAGAAATTCCTCCACATCTTGGTTCTAAAGAGTCGTCCCTTTACTCTGAGGCTGTGCTCTTGGGTCCTAGTCTCCCCTCCCAGTGGAAAACATCTTCTCCACATCTACTCTATCCAGGTCTCTCAGTATTCTGGAAATTTCAATGAGGTCCCCCGCATCTTTCTAAACTCCATCAAGCACAGACCCAGAATCCTCAACCACTCCACATATGACACGCCCTTCATCCCCAGGATCATTCTCGTAAACCTCCTATGGACTCCTTCCAAGGCCAGTACATTCTTCTTTAGATACAGGGCCCAAACTGCTCACAATATTCCAAACATGGTCTGACCAGAGCCTCATACAGCCTCAGCAATACATCTGTCCTCCTGTAATCTAGCCCTCTCAAAATGATTATTTTGAGACCGTTTCATTTTCAAGGCCAGAAATGTAATCAAACAAAAATTGACATCAAACCACATAACTAAGTATTAGGCTAGCCCCTTCTGGAGTACTGTGTGCAGTTCTGGTAGCCCTGTTATAGGAAGGATATTATTAAACCAGAAATGGTTCAGAAAAGATTTACCAGGATGTTGCTGGGAATGGAAGATTTGAGATATAAAAATAGACTGGAAAAACTGGGACTTTATTCACTGGGAGGTTGAGGGGTAACCTTTATTGAGGTTTATAAAATCGTGAGGGGCATAGATAATAATGAATAATAATTATAAATGACTTGAATGAGGAAGTGGAAGGGTGGATTAGTAAGTTTGCCGATGACACGAAGGTTGGTGGAGTTGTGGACAGTGTGGAGGGCTGTTGTAGGTTGCAACGGGACATTGACAGGATGCAGAGCTGGGCAAAGAAGTGGCAGATGGAATTCAACCCAGAAAAGTGTGAAGTGATTCATTTTGGAAGGTTGAATTTGAATGCAGAACACAGGGTGAATGGCAGGATTCTCGGCAGTGTGGGGGAACAGAGGGATCTTGGGGTCCATGTCAAAGTTGCTACACAAGTTGATAGGGTTGTAAAGAAGGTGTATGATGTGTTGGCTTTCATTGTCAGAGGAATTGAGTTTAAGAGCCGTGAGGTTAAGCTGCAGCTCTATAAAACTCTGGTTAGACCACACTTGGAATATTGTGTTCAGTTCTGGTCGCCTCATTATAGGAAGGATGTAGAAGCTTTAGAGAGGGTGCAGAGGAGATTTACCAGGATGCTGCCTGGACTGGAGGGCAGGTTTTATGAGGAAAGGTTGAGGGAGCTAGGGCTTTTTTCATTGGAGCGAAGAAGGATGAGAGGTGACTTGATACAGATTTACAAGATGATGAGAGGCATAGATAGAATGGATAGTCAGAGACATATTCCCAGGGTGGAAATGACTATTACGAGGGGGCATAATTTTAAGGTGATTGGAGAAAGGTATGGGGAGATGTCAGAGGTAGGTTCTTCGCACAAAGAGTGGTGGGCGTGTGGAGTGGTAGTGGAGTCAGATACTTTAGAGACTTTCAAGCAACTCTTGAATAGGCACATGGAGGATAGTAAAATGTAGGGTATGCAGGGTAGATTGATCTTAGTAGGATAATAGGTCTGCACAACATCGTGGACCGAAAGGCCTGTACTGTGCTATACTGTTCTATGTTCTATAAGGTGAATGACAAGAGTCTTGGGGTGGCAGAGTTCAGAATTAGGGGGCATATTTTTAAGGTGAGAGAAGAAAGATTTAAAAAGTACGTGAGGAGCAACCTTTTTACCCAGAGAATGGTTCGTGTGTGGAATGAACTGCCAGAGAAAGTGGCAGATGCAACTGTAGTTACAACATTTCAAAGACATTTGGATAAGTTCATGAATAGAAGAGGTTTGGAGAGATGTGGACTAAGCGCAGGCAGGTGGGACTAGTTTAGTTTGGCAACGTGGTCGGCATGGACTAGTTGGATTGAGGTGTCTGCTTCCATGCTATATGACTGTATGACTCTATGAAAGTAAAAAAGACCTGCAGTTATATCGCCTTTCCCACCACTGCTGGAAATTTGAAAGCTCTGTGCGGTATAGTAATAATTTTGAAATATAGTCACTTTTTTAATGTAAGAAAAGCAGCAGCCAATTTTTACATAGCAAGCTCCCACTAGCAGCCAGGTGATAATGCTGAGAGAATCCACCTTCTTGATGTTGATTGTGGGATTGATATTGGCCGTGACACTGAAGATATTTTCTGGGGTTTAGGGCCTACACATCGTATGCTGAGCTGGCCAGTTCAGCTGCTCTCTCCACTCAGCTTGAACTCACTGATTGTGGATCTGACATACAAGGGACTGTCCAAAGCCAGCACTTATGCATTGTGTGTGCTTCAGAGTCTTTTAGGCACCCTACCTCTGTACTGATCCCACCACTGCAAGTGATTGATGGCAAGATGACAGAGAGCTACTCCACTTGGGAGGGAGGTTCCACCTTGCCCCTAAGCTCCCTGGCCTCCTGGCGCCCAATCTCTTTTCTAACACTTCCTCCTGCAGCAATCATAGCGTGGGCCATCTGCATCAGTGCTAACATCACCGTGCATCAAACTGTTCAATGTCAGTAATAGGTGCACAGATATTTCCCGGGGCCTATCATGTCTGGCTGACATCATGGCCCACTTCTGCATATGTGGCATTTAATCACTCTATAGTTTAACACTGCACCTGAAAGGCAGCACCTCTTATCAGAGCAGCATTCACCCTGTACTGTACGACAGTCAGCATAAACTTTTGTGCACCTGTCCTGGTGTTGGCAGGTGAGCAGAAGCTTGGTCTAAGGTATGTTTTAAAAAGTGACTTTAAGGACGAGAGGGAAGATTACTAGGGAAGGAACTCGAGAACTTAGGCCATTCCAGTGGTGGAATGATTAAAATCAGGAATACTCAAGTGAAAGAAATACTGAGATATTAGAAGTTTGTAGGCCTAGTGGAAGATTCAGAGATCGGGAAGGACACTGGTAAGGACAGATTTAATGCAAGGATGGGAATTTTAAAATTGAAGCTTGGGATCAAGCATAGGGATGATGAGTGAACAGGACACAGCACAATTTTGTACATGGATGGTGTTCTGATGTAATGGAATGCTCAGGCATCAACTACTGGTGGCTTATGGTCGGGGAAGAGTGCTGCCATCAATCCTCCCTCCTATTGATGATCTAAAGGACTGTAAGTCTGTGGTGGAGGATGGACCACAAATAAGTCTCAGTAGAATTGGCGCGTCCTATATAACATGGTGTAGGTTATTACATTTTTAGTAACCACATAATTAATTATGTTAACTCTTAGGCATTATTAATTATTACTAACAAGAGGCAGAGAAGACGTGTGCCTCCATCCAGAGACTATGAGACTCCAGTGGATTCTCCACCCAGTGGCTAAGTGACATGTTCAGACCAGGTTGATCTCAGTATAGCTCAAACATTAACTCTTTCAGAATCATGACTTGATACACCAGGCAGCAGGTACCTTTACTCCACTTATCTCTTACTGCTGGCTTCTGGACTTCACCAATCTGTCCGTTTTCATTCTAGTTTTCTAAATGCCCAGAAATGCGGTGGCTGTTGGCTTAAATCATGGTTATTTTTATTTCTGTCTCAGTTCTTCTGATCTCTAACCTCGCTTCTACCTTGCAGGAAACTTGTGTCGTTGTACTGGATACAGGCCAATTGTTGATGCTTTCAGAACTTTCTGTACGGTAAGGAGCCTGGTTAAACACCAGCTTTTAAAATGCTCGTGCAACATAGCAGCAGAAGTAGGCACTGCATTCTTTTGAGTCTATACCTCTGTACATTAGTTCCATTTACTGCCTTGGTTCTGTACCCTTAAATGCTCTTAACCAACAAAATCCTCATAATTTCAGCTTGGAAAAGTTCCATTTGACCCTAGTATCAGAAACTTTTTGGGGGTGAAAGGGTTTAAGATTTCCACCACTCTTGTCTGAAGAAATGTGTTCTGAAATCAATATCAACTGCTAGAATTATTCCCCTTTGTCTGAACTCTCCCATCAGAGGAATTTAAAAGCCCTTGGGGCTACAGAGAAACATTCCACCACCCCATTTTTCATGGTTACTGCACTCTCATTTGGTGTAATGCTGGTGTTGCACACAGGGTGGGTTTTTATTTGCTATTTCACCCAGTTATGCTGAACTTATTCTGTGTAAGCAGCTGGTTGGTGTAACTTGAAGTCAGCAAAAGCTACTTCAGCACCTGCCATATCCTGTCCATTTTGAAATCTGAAACTATTGAAACACTTGTAGAATCACAGCAACAACCAAATGAAATTAACCAGCAGTCAACCTGCGTGCACTTGACTATCCCTTTAAATAGGACTCGTGTGGTGTCGATTATTTTCTAAACATCCGGTTCAGAGATGTTATTACGTACCTCTAGAGCAGGTGGACTTGAACTTGAGCTTTCTGGCTCAGAGGTAGGCACACTACCACTGTGTCACAAGATCCTTATTGGTGTGATTGTTCATTCATGCTGCTTAACATAACTCAGCTTTGTGAATTTAAGACTGGCCACAGGCTGGAATGTGCAGCTCCAAAGTAGCAGTGTTTACAACAAATCAATGTTGCATGCTGATGGATGTTCGGAGCTGTTTCTTTTACCTACCCAGGTGGATGTTAAATTTACTTTTCAGAAAATGCCACATGGCACACTCTGCTAGAGCTGTGGTGTGCCTTGGGTGTTATTTTGATTCTTGATCGCATTTATATCGTCCAAAAAACATGGCTTACCAAGCCCAATTTCTGTTGCCTATAATGACCTTCTTATTCAGTTCTCCTACAGTCAAGGAAATACAAGTCTGTTTTATGCAATTTATCCTCCCTTTCAACTTGGATCCAGACCCTTCACCTTTGTTGGGAAACCTTATTTAAGGTACCTATTGTAATTAATGGCTGTCTTAAAGCTTTAGCAATTGTTCCACTGCAAAGGTAAAGGCTGCAGAGAGACTTTGTAAATGAATCACTCATATCAATGTTTGTCATTTCCTCCCTTACTTTCCAAGCTCTTTCCTTCTAGGCATCGAACTGTTGCCAGAGGAGAGATCCGGAGGAGAGTTGTCACCTAGGAAAGGCTGAGCAAGATGGAATCTTGGCAGAATCCAAGGACAGTGATCAGGTTGTTAGAAGCTGTTAAATCAATTTTGGGAAGGGTCACAACGTCTGTTGTTGCTGTGGCAATTGGAGGCAAACCATGCTAAGGGCCCATTTTAGCCCTGTGTATCTCAGTGTTCTGCAAATGACTCACTAGGGCCATGGGCCTCCATTCAAGGCCAGAGTGGATGTAGAATATCGGCTAAGCTCAGTTAGCCCGTTAGAATTCAGTTAGAATTATTCTAGCTTCTGGCCAATCAGATACGATAATCCCTCCCATTGTCGGAGACAGCCCTTAGCATTATTCTCTGTTACTGTCGTGTTGTGCTTGTCACTAATTACTACTATCTCCTTCCCTGTGTTAACACTCTGCAACAAAACTCGAGTCTCCTCTTCAGACATAAGCCTGGGCAAAATCTTTGGATACCCTAAGCTGCCCAACTGTCTCAACCTGAGTGCCTCACTACCTCCTCAGTTAAATCCAAAAAATATAAAGCACTAAGTTTGGCACTGAGATAACAAGGTGCAGAGCTGGATGAACACAGCAGGCCAAGCAGCATCAGAAGAGCAGGAAAGCTGACGTTTCGGGCTTTGTTGGAGCAGAAAGTTTCTTCATTCTCTCCACATAGTTTAACGCTCATCCCAATTACTATTCTCACAAGGTATCATGAGTGAATGAAGAGATGGGCAGGGGAGAAAACTAAATGAAGGAAAGTGATGTTCTGTTCTGATCTCTCTTGTTGCCAGTTTCAGGTGTGTAGCCAGCTGTTCAAGACGGATGATCTACTTCCACTGGATGAGACACAGGAGTTGATATTTCCACCAGAGTTAATGGTAAAATTGAATACCTGGTTTATTTGGTAGTTGTTCTTGGGCTTCCTGGTAATTTGGATATCAAACTGATAATGTTAAAAGGCACTGACACATATTACTGGGTTATTATAGAGAGTGCTTTACTCTGTGTCTAACCCCGTGCTCTGCCTGCCCTAAAAATGTTTGATGTGACTATGTAGAAGCAGTTTGTATCTTTTTTTAAATAATTCATTCACACTACGAGGGTGTCACTGGCTAGGCCAGCATTTATTGCCCAATCCTAATTGTCCAGAGGGCAGTTAAGAGTCAGCCACATTGCTGGTGGGTCTGGAGTCACATGTAGGCCAGACCAGGTAGATATGGCAGTTTCCTTCCTTGGAAGTTACTAGTGAACGAAATGAGTTTTTCTAACAATGACAATGGATTCTTGGTCATCATTAGACTCTTAATTCTAGATATTTTTTGTTTATTGAATTGAAATTCCACCATCTGCCATGGTGGGATTTGAGCCCTTGTTCCCAGAACATTGCCAGGGGTTTCTGGATTAACAGTCCAGTGATAATACCACTAGGCCGATGTCTTCGCAGAATGCACATCCAGAATTATGATCACTGGCCCCAAAGTGCATCTCCCACTGATGCCTCAGTCATTTGCTCTGCGTTATTTTCCAAGAGAAGGTCAAGTTTTGCTCCTTCTCTAGTAGGTACATTCACATTATGAATAAGAAAAATTTCTTGTACACACGTAACAAATTCTTCTCCATCCAAGCTCTTAACACTATGGCTGTCCCAGCCCAATGTTTGGCAAGTTAAAGTCCCCTACCATTACAACCCTATCATTCTTACAGATATCTGAGATCTCCTTACAAATTTCCTTAGAATGTTTGAAGAAGGCAGTGTAGAGGGGCTCTGTTCTGTATCTAACCTGTACTACACTTGGACTAATAATGTTTGATGTCACAATGAAGAGGGGCTTTACTCTATTGCTAATTTGTGCTTGATTTGCACTTGGAGCGTTGGGTGACTTTCATTGGCAAGTGTTGTATCTCTGTATTCAACACTAAATTTCTTGTTCCTCAAGCTCTCTGTTGATTGTGATGAGTAATATATCTGCCCTTGATACAGCTAATGGAGGAGAGGCGGGAGAAGAGAACCTTTGTGTTTCGTGGAGAGAGAATGATGTGGATTGTTCCAGCAAATCTGGAGGAACTTCTTGAATTGAAAAGCCAGTATCCCAAAGCTCCCCTGCTAGTGGGAAACACCAACATTGGTGAGAATAAATTCTATGGAGCTTCTGTCTGAGCCAGCTCATGTTTCTGATCAAACCAAAGGTTTTAAAGTGATCCATTTTTGCTGTTGGTTAGTAACATTTGGAAAGTATCTGCAGTTTACAGCAGTATAGAGAACATAGGGTGACCATTCTGCCCAGTATGTCTGTGCTCTCTTTGCAACGGATCTCACTTATTAGTTCCACATTCCCATCCTTTATCCATAACTGTCAAATGTTTCTCTGCAAATATTTTTCACATATTGTTCTGGAATTCTTAATGGAGTTTGTTTCCTCAGCCTTTCAGATTGTTAAAATATATGTAAAACATTTTCTTCCTTTTACTTCTTTTGTCGTTTATCTTAAAAACTGTTCTGTACAGTTACTGATCCTCTTTCCAGTAGAAATACTCTTTCTAACTATTCTGACATAAGTCATCATGAGTACTGAACCACGTTAATAAATCTTCCCTAAACCTCCTGTACTCCAAAGAGAACAACTTCAGTTTCTGCAGTCACTCTATGTAACTGATGTTTTTAATTCTTGGTGGCATTCTAGTACATCTCAAATGCAAGACATCCTTGACACCCATTCTTTTCCTCTTCTGAAAATGACAGCTGGAGTATCAGGCTGAGAGCAAATCCCTGACTAGAATTCCATCTGAACCCCAGGAGTGAATTAGATAATATTCTATAGGTGAGGCATGTATAGAGGATTGACTGAATTAAGTGAAGATTAGTTGACTTGGCCTTGTGCTGCAAGAATCCCCGCTACCTCAGCAACTCTTCATGTAGTAAATTAGTGAGTGTTGGTGGCCCATGGCAGCACCTGAGAGATGGTGTTTTGAACATCACCAAACAGTATAGTAATGAAAACGTGAAGTACTGAAGGGCAGAAACTGGGGATTAAGATTTTTGCCACAACAGAACTGCCTGGAAATCATAAATCTTGCCCCCAATTTACCATGTTTGTGGGAATGGGATGCATTTTGTGCCTGCATGTTTTATGCAGGTAGCTGCCCATTTCAGTCATTAGTTGTTTCCACTGCCATATGGGAGTTTAATAGCCTTTCTGTGTAAAACCCAAAGTTTGCAGATTTAATAATATGTCTGATCTGTTTGAATATTCCTCGGGTTCCCATGCCCTTGATAACCTACTTTAAACCCACCCCAACAGCACTAGCAAGTCTCCTTGCGAGGAGATCAGATCCAGTTCCATTAAGGTGAAACCTGTCCAACTTGTACAGGTCCTACTTACCCCAGAACTGATCCCAATGTCTCAAAAACCTGATACCCTCCTTCCTACTCCATTGTCCAGTGACATATTCAAATGGTCAGTCCTTCTGTTCTTACTCTCATGTGGGTAGCACGGGGAGTAATCCTGAGATTACTGCTGTTGAAGTCCTGCTTTTCAGTTATCTTCCCAACTCCCTGAAATCCACTTTCAGAACCTGATCCTTCTTCCTACCTGTGCTGTTGGTATCAACATGCACCATGACTTCTGGCTGGTTCCCCTGCCACAGATGATGTCTTGCAGCTTCTCTGTGACACCCTTGACCCTGGCACCAGCGATGCAGTGTACCATCTTGGAGTCACATTTACTGCAATGGAAATGCCTGCCTGAACCCCAAACTATGGAATTCCCTATAATGTTTGTACTACACAACTGCCAGGCAGTGACCATCTCTAATAAGAGACAATCTGACCACTGCCCCTTGACATTCAATGGTGTTACTGTCGTTGAATCCCCCACTATCAACATCATAAAGGGGGTTACCATTGACCAGATACTCAACTGGACTCGCCACATAAACACAGTGGCTACAACAGTAGGTCAGAGGCTAGGAATACTGTGGCGAGTAACTCACCTTCTGACTCCCGAAAGCCTGTCAATCACCTATAGGGCAAAAGTCAGGAGTGTGATGGAATAGCCCCTCCTTGCCTGAATGAGTGCTGTTCCAACAACACCCCGGAAGCTTGATACCATGCAGGAAAAGTAGCCTGGGAGATAGCAAGAACTGCAGATGTTGGAGTCAGAGTCAGAGTCAATACAGTGCGGAGCTGGAGGAACACAGCAGGTCAGGCAAAGTGTAAACAGGAAAAGCAGCCCACTTGATTGGCACTACATCCATAAACAACAACGATCTCCACCACCAATGCTCGGTAGCAGCAGTGTGTACTTATCTATAAGATGCACCGCAGAAATTCAGCAAAGATCCTCAAACAGAGCCTTCCAAACCCACGGCCACTTCCATCCAGAGGTACAAGGGCTGCAGATATATGGGAACACCACCATCTTCAAGTTCCCCTCCAAGCCACTCACCATTTGACTTGGAAATATATCACCGTTCCTTCACTGTTGCTGAGTCAAAATCCTGGAATTCTCTTCTTTAATGGCATTGTGGGTCACCCACAGCAGGTGGACTGCAGCAGTTCAAGAAGTCAGCTCATCACCACCTTCTAAAGGGCAACTAAGGAAGGGTAATAAATATTGGCCAGCCAGTGATGTCCATATCCCAAAAATAAATTTAGCAAAGCTAAATACCTGAAATTCCCTGCTAAAATTAGGAGTCGATTTCTTCAGCAGAAAGTTAAGAAAAACAACTCTTGAGTTCTCAATATAAGATGGACTTATTCAAAGCATACCAAGAAGGGCAGTGCCTTTGCCAGAGTGAAACTGAGGCAAAGTAAGGAACTGGAAATTTGAGTCAAAGTGGGAAAAGAGGTAAGAGGTATTTTAATTAAGATTTACTGCAAGAACTAAAGTCTCCAGATTGAGAGTTGAGAGAGAGGTGATATAATGCCCAGATCAAGAGGTCAACCAGCAACAGAGACCAACTGCAGTGTGATGCCAGGAGGACAGGGAAGTAAGCTGATTGGTGATTGAGTTTGGTCAGTATTTCCAACCCTTGAAGGAAAGTTGGGAATTTAGTTTGTGTTTACGTCTCTAGACTTTTTTTAATTCCTCTCTTTTTCTGAGAAATAGCTTATTAAGTTTTCACAGTAAGTTCATACTTGTACTAAGGGTAACAAATATTTTTCAGAATTACAGGATGGCAGGTCAGAAGGGCCAAGCAGAGTGTACATCCTGTGTTATGCGTGAAATCATTGACATAGTCTGTATCCCACACAAACATAACTGCTGTAGGTTTTGGCACTTGAGTAGTTACGGGAATCACTATTGTACATCCATCAGGCAGAGGATCACATGGACAACACATAGATGGGGGTGGTCACACTGCAGATTAGAAGAGTACAGGCAAAGAGAGCATGGGTGACCACCAAGCAGTCTGAGAGGAAGCTAATCAGGTAGTGCAGCAGTCCCATGACTCTATTGTGCTTGCTAATTAGTATCCCACTTTGGAAACTGGTGAGGGGCAATGGTTTCTCAGTAAGGTGAAATCACAACCAAGTTCTTGGCATCATGATAATTCAGCTATACAGGGGAGGAGGAAGGAGAATAGAAGAACAATAGTTTTTTAATTCGCGCATGGATCTTGGGTGCCGCCAACTGGCCAGTATTTATTGCCTATCCCCAGTTGCCCTTCAGAAGGTGGTAGTGAGCCACCTTCTTAAACTGCTGCAATCCACATGCAATAGGTTGACCTACAATGCCCTTAAAGAGGGAACTTTAGGATTTTGACCCACAACAGTGAAGAAATGGTATATATTTTCAAGTTAGAATGATGAGTGCCTTGGAGAGGAACTTGGAGGTGATGGCGTTCCCATGTACCTGCTGCCCTTGTCCTTCTGGATAGAAGTAGTTGTGGGTTTGGAAGGTGCTGTCTAAGGATCTTTGGTGAATTTCTGCAGTGCATCTCGTAGATAGTACATACTGCTGCTACTAAGTGCTGGTGCTTGTGGATGGGATACCAATCGAGCAGGCTGCTTTTTCTGAATGGTGTCAAGCTGCTTGAGTGTTGTTGGAGCGGGACTCATCCAGGCAAGTGGGGAGTATTCCATCTCACTCCTGACTTATACCTTGTAGTGGTGGACAGGCTTTGGGGAGTCGGGGGATGAGTTAATTCACAGCAGTATTCCTAGCCCCTGATCCTCTCTCGTAGTCAGTGTTTGCATGGCCAGTCCAGTTGAGTTTGTGGTCAATGGTAACCCCCGTTGATAGTGGGGGAATTCGGTGATGGCAGCACCGTTGAATATCAAGGGGCGGTGATAAGATAAAATATTACTTGCCACTTATCAGCCCAAGCCAGGATATTGCTCAGATCTTGTTGCACTTAAACATGGACTGCTTTCAGTATCTGAGGAGTTGAAAATGGTGCTGAACATTGTGCAATCATTGGTGAATCATTTCCACTATAAGCCTGTTTAACTAGACATTTATAACTTCTTTAAAGGTTAATCTTGGTCTGATTCTGACTTTTACCCTACAATTAAACTTATAAAAGATTTACCAGTTGAATTCCTATGTTGCTGTAAATTTCCAGCTACTCATTTTATCTCAGTCCCACTGTGGCAAAGTCTCCCTCATTCTGATCATGCAGATTACTTTGGAGTATTTGCATCATTGTCTCTTTACGTGCCAGATGTCCAGTGTGTGCGGTCACGTACCTTACTAATCTGACTCAATTCTTGACACATCATGGAAAAAGGAAGCTGCGTAACAATTTTTAAATTTCACACAAAGAATAACAGGGTTGTGGAATAAATTCCCAGGGATGCGCTTTGAAGTGTCAATGGGATTGATGGGCCAAAGAGGTGGGAAAGGAATGAATGAAATTTTACAAAAAGGTGCAGGACATTTACCTGATGCTTTTTTGCTGGGTGTTGATTTAAAAAAACACTGATGTTTTATTCTTACTTGAAAAGAATCACTGTTGAATGTTCAATAACTTTATTTTGTTCTTCAGCAAATAAAGCAATTTACAAGGAGTAAGTAATTATGGAAGTCCTTACTGAGCTATTCTTAAAACAGAAAGTGTCTCCTTTTACGGGTCTTTTCCATTTTGTTTGAAGCTGCCATTATTCATTTGTTTGACTTCCTTCTGCCACCTGATCTAACATGGCTGCTCCCTTTCAGGACTTTCTTTTCAGGGCAGTAGTCCAGGTTTCTTCTGTTTACAGCCTTTCCCTTCATCTCACTGCTCTCACCCACTATCTGGCTGTGTTTTTTATGTGAAAATCGCAAAGGCAGATGTAACGTTTCTGTCTTTTAAACTTGCACAGAAAGCCTTTTTCAAGCTGGCAAGCATTTATGGGCAAGTCACAAATAAAAAAAATGTGCACCTTATCTTGCAATATTTTTAAAATTCTGTTTTATCTGTGGGTCAAAATTGTGGAATTTCGTCCCAAATAGAATTGTGGATCTACCTGCATCAAATGGACTGCACCGATTCAAGAAGGCAGCTTACCTTCTCAAAACTAGGATGGGCAATAAATGCTGGCCCAATCAGCGACTCCCCCATCCCACGAGTGAATTAAAAAATGACAAGTTAGTTACTGAGATAGCAAGGTGTACAGCTGGATGAACACAGCAGGCCAAGTAGCATCAGAGGAGCAGGAAAGCTGACGTCTCAGGTCTAGACCCTTCCCGAAACGTCAGCCTTCCTGCTCCTGTGATGCTGCTTGGCCTGCTGTGTTCATCCAGCTCTACACCTTGTTATCTCAGATTCTCCAGCATCGGCAGTTCCTACTATCTCTGTAACAAGTTAGTTACTGTTCAGTTAGGCTGATTTTGTAACTTCCCAGATATTTTATGTTCAAACATACACCACTTCTTTTTGTAATCTGCACCTTTTAATCTATAACGATTGAGCTTTCTCCTCATGGCCTTGCTATATCTCTACCTTTTCTTACGTATCCTATGCAATTGATCTCCTTACACAGTATAATGGTGTATTGAGAATGTTTGAGCGGGACAATCCTGTGGCTATGGAATTTGGTCCTAGATTGGTGAGTGGGCTCCTGATGCAGCCAATCACAGGGTCAGGAGCACCAGACCTTTGGGCAGCCCTCAACAAAGAGGTGTCCCTGCAGTACAATGAAATAATAAAAATTCTGAAAAAAACAGGCTCTCGGAGCACAGAAGAAAACCCTCTAAATGAACCTGTGCCCAAACGCTCCAATGTCCTTCTGACTCAGCTGGAAGGGGGCAACTGCACCACCTGTGCTGATCTAGCAGGTGGGCTATGCCCACAGTGCCAGTGAGGCATCAAAATTGCTTCTCACTGGGGCCTTAGTTTGCTGCCTGCCTCTAAGAAGGAGAGGGTCAGTCCATTCACAGTCCTCTACTGGGAATGTTACTGACAATGAGAATGCATCAGGGTGCCATTACAGTGCAGCTCTCCACCTTCAAAGCCAGCACAGTGGAGCCAGAAAAATAGTTCCTTAATGCTATATACTACTCTGTGCAGTCTCTAAGCCCATTTGTAACAAGCTGGAACAAGAAATAATTCTACATGAGTGGTTACTTTCCACCAGTCGATTCCTAAGTCCTATGATTGTCTGTTCTCTCTCAGTTCATCTGCATCATTTGAAAATTTGCCTATTCAGATGGTATTTAATACCGACATTTTCATCCATTTGGTTGCTTGTTGCAGCTCTCCCGTCAATGGATGTTCTGCTGGACAATGAGGATTATTCATTTTTTTTCATGTTTCCATATCATTTTGATTGGAACTGTCATGAAGATAACACCATCACAGATCTCCCTTTTCCACCTTTCCCTTTCACATTCTTAATGCTAACCATTTGTCAGTTTTGGTGAAGCATCACAATCTGAAATGTTAACTCAGTTTTTCACTTTCCTTTATGCTGCCTCATCTGCTGTGCATCTCCATCATTTTTTCACGTCCTGTAAGCCTCAGTGCAGGGAGAGGAAACTGATATTTTTCACACAGTGAGTGGTTAGAATCTGGAATGTGCAGTCTGAGATAGTGGTAACGGGAGATTCAATCGTGGCTTTTATAAAGCAATTGACCATTATCTGAAAAGGACCAAACTGAGAAGTTACGTGTTTAAAAGATGGTGGTAGACACTAGTTAAATCGATCTTACAGAGAGTTGGTATCGACATGATGGGCTGAATAGAATCTTCCTGTGCCACAACCATTCTTTGGTTCTATGACTTGAACCTGGGCTGTAGATACCACTGTGTTACGTGGTCATATTATTAGTTATATCTCAGACTTTTTTTGTTGTCTACTAGGTCCTAATATGAAGTTTAAAGGTGCCTTTCATCCAATGATTATCCATCCTGCCAACGTTTCTGAGCTCCACTCTATACAGTTCACGGAGGAGGGTGAGTTTTTACCTTTCATAACCAAATCTCACAACCTAACCTCCCTTCCATACTACCCCACCTCCCAATGTCTTTTTCCACCCTTGTAGATACAGCTTCACTGCCCTTTTTCAACTGTGACCCAGAATAACGAGGCCTGAAGACTATTCTACTACATGAGGCATCACCATCCTATTTTATCCGCATATACAAATTTGAGTACTCAAACAACTGCTAATGACAATTATACACCCCAGACTCCTGATACCCCCTCTACAGCCACCCCAAGCTCTGCCATCTCAATGACTGCCACTCATCAATTGCCACCTAATTACTTACACTTAAATCAGGGAAACAATTCAGATGAGGGCCTTGACTTTTGTGGACTCCATAACTGATGCACAATGGTGTGGGGAATTCAGATCTAGAAGTCTTGCTTTCATATCTGACAGAGTGTATTTTTGCTGGAAAAGGTAAAGGGAGCTGAACACAATTCTCACAAGATGGAAAACTAAGCTCAGCAGGACCATTTGAACTCTCTGCTAAATTCAAACAGGCTCCATTTTCACTGGAGTGAGGGCCTTATTCCACAGTGTGTGAGTTATAAACTTTGAGTCGACATGAATGCTCTTAAAGAGTGGATGGAGCCTGTTTTAACTGTCAATGTGCAAAGTGATTTAACTGCTGTCCTTTAAGTTTTAGGGGAGAGAAAAAAAAACAAATTGCCTATACCTCTGAGTTGGAAAAAGTTTTGTGTGTGTGGTTTCAATTTGACATAATCCTACGTGCTTGTCCTCATAGCATAATTGCTGCTTGACTCGGGGTTGGTTAGCTCAGTTGATGGCTAGATTGTGATGCAGAATAACATCAACAGCATGGGTTCAATTCCCACCCCAGGTGATAGGCTGTGTCTGCGGTAGGTGTTGAAGAAACTAACTAGAGAGGAAGTCCTATTTTACTTTATCCTCATCAATCTGCCTGAAGCAGATACCTCTGTCCATAACAGTATCAGTAAGAGTGACCACATCAAACAGTCCTTGTGGAGACAAAGACCTGCCTTCACATTGAACACATTCTCCACCATGTTGTGTGAAAGCACCATTGTGCTGAATGGGAGAGTCTTCAACAACTCAAGAATGGGCATCCATGAGGTTCTGTAGGCCATCAGCAGCAACAGAAATAAAGCACCCACAATCTGCAAACTCATGGCCAGCAGTGTCAACAACTGTACCATTACCACCATGCCAGATAGTCAACCCTGCTGGAATGAAGAGTGCAAGAGGGCACCAGGAGTAACACAAGGCATAGCAAAAACTGAGGTGTCAATCTTGTGAAGCTCCAGCAGAGGACTACTTGATGTCAAGCAGCATATACAATGAATGACAGAGCTAAGCAATCCCTGAACCACCAGATTATACCTTATCTCTGCAATCCTGCCACATCCAATCTCGAATGGTGGTGGGCAATTTTTAAAAACTAACAGGAGGAGTGGGCTCCACAATTATCCCCATTCTCAATGATGGGGGAAGCTAGAACATCACTGTAAAAGTCAAGGTGGAAGTATTTCAAGCATTGACAACTAGAAGTGCTGAGTGGATTGTCCATCTCGGCCTCTTCCTGAGGACCTCAGCATCACAGATGTCAATCTTCAGTCAATTCAATTCATGTGATATCAAGAAATGACTGAAGGTACTGGATGCTGCAAAAGCTATGAGCCCCGACAACATTCTGGTAATAATACTGAAGACCTGTGCTCTGCAACTTGTCACACCCCCAGCCAAGTTGTTCCAGTACAGCTACAACACTAGCAACAATTTGATAAAATTGTCATGGAAAATTGTCCAAGTATATCCCATCTTCCAAAAACAAGAAAAATAGAAACCATCCAATTACTGCCCATCCATCTATTCTCAATCATTAACACAGTCATAGAAGGTGTCATCATCAGTGTTATCCACAGGTTGCCAAGTAAACCACTCCCATCCCATGAAATGATTGAAAAAGAAACTGACTCAGCAGGTCCTGTGGGTGACTCGTTTATGCTTCTCTCAACACAACTAAAAAGTTTTTGAATATCTATTTGAATAGCTGTGAGCTACATGGCTATGAATCCACTGCAGCAAGGTAAAATGAGGCTGGGTAAATCTTGACCAATGGCCTGGGTAGATTGAGCCAAATGATCTGATTCAGCAATGTAAATTTTCTTATGGATAGTAGGAACTGCAGATGCTGGAGAATCTGAGATAACAAGGTGTAGAACTGGATGAACACAGCAGGCCAAGCAGCATCAGAGTAGCAGGAAGGCTGACGTTTCGGGCCTAGACCCTTCTTCAGAAATGGGTTCCGTAGGCAGGTACTAAGAAAGGTGATGTGGCTGTAGTACCTGGTTTGCTTCAGGATGTGGTCGAGCAGTTTCAAGGCCGAAGAGATTACGAGAGAGTTGCAGTGGGAGAGAGATCCACTGAGGTTTTTCCGGAGAGAGGAGGGTAACTTCTTCAGGGTAGGCATCCTTAGAAGAG